>NC_090926.1:483329169-483632199 GCF_040938575.1 Ambystoma mexicanum
AATGACATGTAGCTAAAAACTGGCTTAAAGAGATTCCAATTCTGCCTGACAACTACCCCCATCAGGAGTGAAACTTGAGTCACAGCTGTGTTCCCAGGCCTAGCTGCCCGTTTGCTGCTCACACCAAAAGGGATATGACACTTCCCTGATTGAATTACCTGGGCTCTGCAGGAAATTGAACAAAGCCCTGTCTTGACTCAGGCAAATGTTTTATGGCGGGAGTCGTAAATGGAGATTTCTCCTGGAAGCACAGGGGAGGGGCACTGCCTGTGAGAGCAAGCTGGCTTGACAGAACTGGAAAAACCAGAAATTCAACCTTGTGCTGGAGGAAAACCACACCCCTTTGGGGCCAGAACATAACTCTAAAAAGATGAATAACTCATAGTACGGACTTGTGAAAATTATTTAAATGATACCATAATTCTTGTGATTTTTCTGCCCACATTTTAAGACGTGCTAGGACCCGGTGGTATGTTCAGGGGGGTTGTGGCGGAAAAGAGGATATTACTCAAAATGTGTGCATGTGAAAAATCTGACACTTCATCAACTAATGTCCATACTCCTTGCGCACATGTGTGTAAATTTGGGGTAATGTCCGGTATTGCAAATCAGTTAAAAAGTGCAAAATATTGCCATTTCTGAATGCAAGCTCCCAGGAAGAGCAGAGTTTGAACAGGAGATACCTCCTGTGATATGTGAGGGGTGCAGATGATTTTAAAACAACATGTACCTCTGCAAATATGTATTTGGTTCAAATCTAGATTTGTGTGCAAGTTGACAGGAGGAGTGGACTCTCTGCAGGCTGTAAAATGACATCACTCTGACACAACTTAGCTCCCCCAATCAGGGGAGAAATGAAAGCTTGGCCAATGACAAGTGGAGAGGGGCTGGCTAGTGATGCTGCTCACACACACCCATTTTGAAAACACATAAAAGCAGACAGACAGGACAGATAGGGACTTTCAAATCCTTTTGCAGCTGGAAGCTCTGCCGGGAAAATCCATACTTTACCTCCATCAATCTCCAGAGAAAGCTGTGCAGAAAGATCCAGACTTTAAATCCCTCAATCTTCAGAATCCAGAGAGAGATCAGACCCAGATCACTGTGAAGTGCAGAGACCAGAGTCCCGTCTAAATCCTGACCAGATCCATGGCAAGGCCCATTTCACTCAAGAATATAGTGTGAGTACCTAGAAAACTGTGCAGAACCAATCTCCTAGTTAAAATAATATAATTCAATCTAGTTTAATCTAAGTAGAACTGTCTCCTAACTGTCACCTGTCATTTGCAAAGCTGTCACCTGTCATTTTCTAGTTGCAAGCTGCACTTGTCTTTTTGAACTTGAAAAATTTCAAATCTGAAAAACGACCTTTATTTAATCGCTCATATCACCGTGACCGTTTGTGCTAGAGACTTGCAGTAACTTTCATCTGGAAGCTGAGATCCTAGGCTTTCCTAGGACCCCAAAACGATATTGCTAGCCCTTGTAGTTCCTCTGTAATCGCACCAGATGCATTCGCGAATTTTACCGCGATTTGCAAATTTCTCCACTTGCAAAAAGATAGCTGCTTTTGCTTTCCTCTGAAAGAAATTCGTTTGCCTCATAAAAACCATCCCTGCATCATTGCTAGTGTGAGCCTGGACTAATATTAACTAGATACCACTCACCCTGAACCTCTAGAGGGAATTAAAAGCATTTTAGCATATTTTTTTCTTCATTTCCAGCACATTTAAAAGCATTTGGGCCTGTGTTTTCAACTTCTGTAGTCTAAGCTTGCTGGGGTGAACTGAATTACATTTGAATTGCATTTTTGAGAATTGTGTGCCTTCCTTCCATTTCCTTGCATTGCATAAAAGGGGGGGGGGTGAATTGTCCAAGAAAGTGATTACATTGTCTTTTGCTGAAATCCTATCAAGTTATTTTCTTTACTGCATTTCATTCCACATTGCATCCATTGGAAACCATAAAAGTATTGTTGCTATCTTATCCATTTCATGTCAACTCCTTAGTGATTATAAAGAAGTGTGCTAGTGCCAGATTCTCCGTTGTTAATCTTTATCATATCAGATTAAGTGTGCTATTCAATTATTAATTTATTATAAAGCGTGATATATATATATTGTTTAAATTATCAATTAAACCTTTTAACTTGCAAAACAGAACTACTTCTTGGCTCAGTGGGGTCAGGGTTATTCAAAGAGAGGGGTGTTATATAGGGGTAGTCATCCAGAACGCATGAACTGGACATAAAGATATATTAATAAGGGTTTCCATTCAGTATCCCAGACTAGGCATTGACTTAGCTGTAGTGTTGAATTGAATCCTCTTACAATACTTTTACTGAATGTTACTGTGTATTGTGACTGGTTTTTCAGAGCCATTTGGTAAAACAAGATTGACTGAGGACTACCACCTGTATGAGGGATTAGCTCAGCATTGATGACTAAGCTCTAGATACTTTTTGAAACTCTCAAGGTATACTATAGTATTGCTAAACATTGAAATATTTGTTTCCTTTATGTTTCATTACTAGGTTACTATTGTTATTGGTTTTTTTTCCCCTAACACATCTAAGGTTCTTTTTATCAGTGGTTCTGTTGTAATCACACAGGCTAGGCGTGGTGTACATCTGCATTTTAGTTTTGGCTATTGGGTGGGGCCAACACTATTGTCATTAAAATAAAAGCTTTAACATAAGAGCTTCAAATAGGGAATTTGAATTAGGTTTTCTAATGCTTTTCAATGCAGATGACATATAAGGATGGATTTGTGTTGTTTGGCAATGTGCCCCCCCCATTTAATGCCAATCTTTAAGTTAAATCCATATGATTATACACATTGCCACCCATCTCCTCCCAAAATCACACACCTTTTTGCACTCGTTACCTACATTTGTATTGTGTGCTGAATTTGGCAGCCATGTTTACCTCCAAAATGGTGGCCACCATATGTTAATGTTAATAACAAATTATTTACTTGTTTGATACTTTAAAACATATTTACTACAGCTTATAAGTTATGCAATTTATTTTAATGTATTTTGAATTAAAATTAAACAAGTTACTGTTAAATATATGTTGTGTGGAACCATTACTCTGAAAAACTCCATGTACTGATTTGTGGGTTTTGTTCGAGTGTCTTGTGATGTAAGGAGCACCTGATTGGATGTGCTGTTAGTGATGTCAATATGATGTGATTGACTCTGTAGTATGTGCTTTTTTCGCCAAGGTAGATATTGTGTTTCGATAATACCATGAAACATATCATTTATGTCCTTCAAAATGCTCTCTAATGCAATTAGTTGAAAAAGCACAAATATATTCCACTGTGAGAATGTATGAATACTCTAATTACTATGGCTTTGATCAGCTAAGAAATTCTACGCTCGAGCTGGATTGCATTGGACCTTTACTTTTCTGATCAGCGACACACAGAATAGGCTGAAACACAATGTATTTCCACAATGTCAGATGTGTGTGATGCTGTACTAATGATTGCTGCACACGATTTTGATTTGCTTTAGGGCGTGCCATTCCCCAAACTAGTGCTTTGCTTTCTACATTCACACGTGTTCATGCTCATGTATGAAAGGGGCAGACATTCCTGCCCTGAGGGTCCCTGGGTGACATTTACATGACAAATTGTCGAGATGCAACAGGGACGTAAGCAATATACTTTTGTACAGCACTGAAAAAGCTTGTGGCAGGTCTGTGGAATGAGGGGTGCAATGAGCATTGATTTGGGGTTGATGGTCACACTTGATGAGTGGCGCGGCTGCGACCGCTGCCCGAGTTTAAACATTATTTCATTAGTGTGTGTGAAAGCTCACTGCCACATGAATTGCCATGCAGCGCTTAAATAGCAGGTGCCGAAACAATCAGTTTGCACCAATGCCATCATCCATAGCAATCCAACAACCACATGAGCTATTTCACTCCCTCAGCCCACTCCCTCACATTCACTCTCCCACTTAGACCACTTACACACTTCATAATAGCAACACTTTACAAAGTATTACTTTTGTGGTTCTTACCGTTTCTTAGCACTGTTATAATTTCGCACTTGAATCGTACTCGTTTTAACTTTGCAGGATGAAATACCGAGTGAGCGCAACACTGACTCCACTGTGTCACCTTCAGGTTAAACACAGATCTCCTCAGCAAGTGATCAGTTCACTCCCACCCACCCTCGAAAACCTTACCACACTCCATTGAATCAATCACTTCTTTTCAGCTCACTCACTCTGAAGAATCTCTCACGTGCACAATCACTGACACACACCACACACACACAAACTGATGCACACGCTCACATGCACAATTCACTTGACTTTTATTCGCGTGAGCAACCTAGACTGTTGCTATGCATGTGGTGCATGTTGCCTGTATGGGGGGACGTTTGCACTGCTGGTTCCTGTTTTGTACATGAGTAACCTGGACTGTTGCTATTGATGAATGTGTGTGAGGGAAGCTTGCACTGCCCCTGTGTCTTCTCTGCTCACTTTATATTAACGGACACTCAAACCGCTCTTGCTACTGCATGTTCTGTAATGCACATTATGTGTGAGAAGCTCAAAGAGCTCTCTGTGGTGTACGTAATCATTCTGTTTAAGATCAACAGTCACTGCTTCTGCCTGCACTGCATCTTATATGGGTTAAGCCTGTATTGCTGTATCCATGCTCTACCTGTTCTTGCTGTTCCTAAGAAGCTTGCACCATTGTTGTTTGTGTATCTGATATCCTTGTCACTGATGCTCTTAGTTCTTGTCACGGATGCTCATAGTTGTGGATTTGTTTTGTGTTAGGTGAAGCATGCAATGTTGCTGCATGTAGTGTATCTGTTCTCTTTGTCAGTGATGCTCATATTTAGAGACCTGTTTTGCATTCAGTAAAGCTTGACTTTAACAGCAAGGTTGTGATGTACGAGGCCTGACAGTGGTATTTCTAACCAGTCTTCAGAGAGTTAATAATGTAATTGCAGCTGTAAATGTACTACTGCTGTAATACATTTGTCTTAAGCAAGTCTATCTTAAGCTACTTGATATATAAGCAACATTTTTTTGCCGTCGGATCTGTTCTTTGCACTGAAATTAATTGCTTTTAAAAACACGCATTGGTAAAACAAATAGATTTTATTATAGGTATTAGATACGCATTTTCCAGTCACAGCTATTATTTGCCCAGGTACTCATGCCATTTTTCAGATGTTGCCATTACGACAGTAGCTGGCAAATGCCTTTCCTACGCCTATGAAGGAGCCAAAACTGTGGGCTTTGCCAACACTTCTTTTGTACATACGTGTTGTATGTGTTTATTTCCCTCTTTTTTTTCTGTTTTTTCATGATTCTAATCAGGGATGTTGCTAGGTCTGGAAATGATCTGGGGCTACGCTAATGTCAGGACTGTCGGGACTTGGGCTAGCTAGCCCATTGGCTATTTCCCCTGAGCTTCTATCCGGGGCAGCAACCAAGAAACCAAGGGCTATAGCCCCCTCAGCGTTCCCCTAGTGATGCTTCTGATTCTAAAGAAGACCACTTTGCATTTTTATTTTGTATTTTGCACTATACAGATTTTGCTCTGAAGAAGATCCTATGTAGGTGCGAAATGCATTGGCCATTGGCATCTGCCTGCATGCATCACCATTCAACAATTCTTTACCATCTAATGATCAGACTCAATTGCAGTACTAGTTTGTTAAGGAGGTTGACTTTGTAACCACTATTTTAATTGGAGGTGAATTGCGTTAGTTAGAGTGCAGCACTCTATCTGGGTTCATAACCAGGTCTTTTTATTCAGTAAACAGTAAGATGTATCTGCTAGGTGAACTGTATTTCAGTCTTGTTTTGAAAAGGAGCCAAAGGAATGGAACCAGATGTCTATGTTTGCAAATATTTGGAATCTGGTTGAAATATTGCTGAACGGGCCTTACAGTGAATCCTAGCAAAGTATCTCAAACCTCCTCAAGACAAGGCATTCTTTAGTATGGCTTGACGTGCACTGGTTTAATTTCAACGTGTCTTTTTAAAATTGCATTACTAAGAACATAGAACAACACATACTACTGAGAGATGTTTAAAGACAGATTGAAAACAATATAGATAGACACACCACCTTAAGACATTATAGCGTAGGAAATAACAACTGCACTGGTGGTCGGATTTACACCAGACCTGTGTGAGAAGCTACCATGTGGGAACCTTCATATTATATGCATTGTTTTATGAATATACCTGCTAAGTGCTGTGATTTTGTTTATTAAAGACCCTACAAACGTCCGTAAAGGTGAGATATTTGGCGCAGGCAGGCCAGCTATCAGAACTGCATAGGATTAACTAGCCCTGATTGGCCTTTTTCGGCCATTCTGATTGATTGAGGATGTCTGATTTTTTGTGTTAAACTGTGTCATTGTAGTCTTGGGTTTCATTCGTGGGTCCCTGAAATCTATGGTAAATGCAGTTTCTTATAATAACCCTATAGGGACCAACTAAGCCCTTAACAGGGTTGGCAGGACCTCAGAGAAGTACAACAGTCACTCCAAGGAAAGGGAAACTAACGTGGCTGGGAGATCCAGGATCTGTGGAATAGACCCACTTTTACGTAGCTCATAGATGGCAGATCTGGGCTGAGTCATGTCGCCATACCTGCTGCCAGGTCCTCTGATCCCATGCAAGATCCATGCACAAAGTGCCAGTTACCCAAACTTTCCACATGGTCACTGGATCAGCAGGCAGGTTCTGCCTTGCTTAAAGGTTTCAGACATGTCTTGTTGCATGGAAACTCCTCGGATAGGTCTGTTTTGGGTCTCTATGTGTCCCTGGGGTCTCAGCTATAAAGGAACCTGGCTTAGACGGCCAAGGCCACAACTGCCCACTAGGCTGTGCACTGGCATGACCTGTACAAGGTGTCCACTACGCAGGGCCACATTGTTATATACCTTAGTCCACTAGGACTGGATCATTGCCCAACTTGATAGATCCCAACTGACCTTACCAATTGCTTACCATTTTCCCAAATATACCTCAACTTCATCTCAGTTGAGCACTAGAATTAACAATAAGTTGATTTCAAAAGCTTCCTAAGCCTCCTTGTGGTATGCTAATTTGCTCCCTCTTCTTAAAAAACCCAAAACTCCAATCCAAATGAAGAGTACATCTAATGTAGTGCCCTATTTCCAGACCATGTTTGAACTCTAACCCTATTGAGAAAGCAGTCAGCTGCATTCTACAGAACCACATGGAGAGGTATGGTACATTTTATACATTCCATTAGCATCTGGCGGGGGAAGCCAGCCAATCAGGTGGCTAGGAACACAGCTTGAATCACTGATGCAAGCCGGCATTCCAGCCCGCCAGACAGCCAGCCCCCCACACCATCTTCCCCTCACCCTCCTGCCTCTTTTATTCTTTTTGTTAAAACCTTCCCACCCCCACACACCTTATTTCGGCTACGGCGGCACTCGCCGCTGCAGCTTCTCCTTCTTCCTGGCTCCAACTGGCCACCATGGAAAGAGAAGAGGGGCTCCGTACGGTGCCCTGCCTTTCCTTTTCCATGGTGGCCATCTTTGTAAAGGATTTTTCTTCATTCAATGGGTTGTCTGCAGCGTCCCATTGAGTGAAGGAAAATCTTTTTTCTTAGCACCGTGGGTTACCGCTTTGGCAACCTGGGGTGCTAATAGCCTTAAAGCCCCCATTGCAAGGGCTAAAATGGGGGTTACCAGCCCAGAGATTTTTTTTATTTTTTTATTATTAACATGGGGGGATCTTTTATACATCAAATGTGCCAAGAGGTGGTACACTTTTGCTACCAGATAATACACTTTTCCAAATGTCCAGCGTGCTACTCATGATTGGTTACCCAGCGCCAAGACAATTTACATTTTGTGGTTGGTACCATATAAATGATCGTACTCACTACATGATCAATGGGATCCGATTATTTGACGAGCAACATACATTTTTTCTCTGAGTTCCTTAACATTGTACACGGGTTTTCTGACGATTTTATCCAGCAACAACTTGTCACATGCGCATGAATTTCACACTTCTTGGTATACATTTTGCTTTCAGGGATAGATATTCATAGGAACCAATGTTTGCTGCACTTTACACATTTGCATCTGCTGAATTGCTGCAATTCTTGTGGTTTTAAAATAGTCTCTCTGCGTCATGAGCATTTTGGATAGGCAGAAGACATACATGGTGACTATTCTTACAAAGGGACGACAGGATTGTTTCATTTTACTTGGTATAGCAGAGATTAAGCTGTCACCATTAGCTACACATTGTGGAATGAACAGGTTCTCAGAAAGCTTCCCATTGTCTAATGAGTATGTGTCTGGGTTTGTATGTGTGTGTTTGTAAGAGTATGTGTGCGACTGGTGGGTGTGTGTGTCTTTGCCTGTGAGTGCGTGCACACCATGGTTGTCATTAGACTCTGGGGAATAATGCTTTGCTAAGTTTACATATGTATCTTGTCAATATAATATGTCATAATGAAGAATAAAAAACATGTCAGAGACCTCAAGTTGTCCAATATGAAGCTGAAAAAAGATCTGTATTATGCTTTGCATTCTGGTGACAGCAGTTCTGAAGTTATCAAGGAAAAAGGAAAACAACAACTTCCAGAATTATATGAGAAAAATTGCACTGGGTGACCTAGGTCGAATTGATATATCTGTGTAAGATATCTGTACAGCCGGAACCTAGCTTAGATACAAGGCATTTTAACATAGTTAAGTGGGGCAAAGGGTGTCAGCGTGCTTAGTGGGTGATATCACAACCGCCTTTAGAGGAATTCCTCCAATATCATTGTCTTGACTTCTTTTTGGTCGTTTTTTTTGCCAATGGAATGGGATTTGGGATGGTGTTTCAGAGTGGTGTTGGCGCTTAAAAGGGAAGGTCAGTCTCCTGTTTGCTCCTATTTTTACATGTTAATGGACTTCTTGTGTATTGAATAGTTGTACTGTATTAGGCTTAACCAGATCTATCAACATGTCATAGACATTTTAAGTAGCCCGTCTAATTGGAAATCCTGTATTTTTATGAGCATGATCATGGAAGGGCATAAGACACCTTTCTTTGGGGCATGATTTTCATCACTCCTCCCATTGTTGCATAAGGGGAACTAACAGACTTTTTGTATCAATACATAGTACATTTACTCTACTTATTTTTTTCTTTATTAATGTGTTACAGTTTATAAATAAACTTTTCACATCTTACATATTATACATATACATTATCAACTAAAAAAATAAGCCAAATTACACATTCATAATTAATTCTCATTAAAAAAAAAACATGCTAAGAACTATATAAAAGTGCCTAAAATGCATTCAGTGAGATCATTTCTAAAACATTCTTTTATGTGCATCAATGAATAACCAAACTGCATTTCTACCTCTGGGTGCATATTCAAGTTATGCCATTACCTACATTCCGCTTAGCTCAAATGGAGAAATCCAGTCTTTTCTCAATCTCTAACCAAACATTGTACATTGCTATTAAACCTTTCAGTTTTGTAGAATTCAAAATACGCCACAAGAAGATTTCCTCCTTAATGTGTTCAATCCTATGCACAAACTCCTCATAATATCTAGAGTATATGTTTATCATTTTTGGGCAGCAAGTCAAAACATGTCGCCCCGTCTCAATTGTAACTTTGTCCTCACATAATCTACAGCATCGCTCCTCAATCCAATTACTCTACTTATAGTTCTAAAGAATCTCATTGTGACTCTTTCAATAGTGACTTCTACCCACATCTCAATTTGCAAGGGTTTTATGCATTTCCATTGTTTATGCAGCTCACAGAAAGAGACGTGTTTATCCACAAGACTCTGCATATGATGGTTTCTTCCGCAAAGACTATAAGAGATTAAACAGGAGCATGATCGCACCCTGTGGAAAATAAAGCATGCCTTTTCTATCAAGTTTCATTCTTTCTATAACATCTTTCTCGAATTGTGTGTTTTCTCACAGCTATACAGGATGTACAGATACGTGCCCATAATCTCATCTCCAGAATAGGTCATTATCTTCAGGTTAAGTCTTGCCACTGCACCGCAAAGAAGGCTTTTGCCAATGCTGAAGGTTGATGTTTACTCAGCCACTCACACATGGGCTTTGACATGTTTATATCTGACCCCTGTTTTGCTTTAGTCGGGTGTTTCATGTTGTATGTTGTGGTGCCCTTTCTGATTCAGGACAGTGACAGTGCTGCACTCTTCTTGATATGTTAGATTTAGATTTATAGTTTCTGTGGTGACATTATCAGGAAGACTTGTTGCTGGGTGGAAGACTTCCATGTTATGGTTGTTCAACATTTTAATCACAAACACTGTTTTTGACACATCTCTTACAGTTTGATTGTTTCATTAAATCCAGGTTGGCTAGGACAGGCTTTGACCCAGAATGTTTATGTCAGCGGTTTTTAATATTGTGGCCCTGTGGTTACATGATTTAGTATTTCAGCACATATTTTCCACAGCAATATATGCATTTTTTGGTTGTGCTGTAAACATGTGAAATTATGGAAGGGGTCGGGGGATAGATGCACTTTTGCATTTCTGTACTTAACTATTTCCTACTCTAGTGACCATTTTAGGTTGGTTACTAGCACTTTGGCAGTGTTCGCCAGAACTGCACTTTGAAAGTACTCTTCCAAGCATTGGAGGCGAAAGCCACCCTGACATGGTAGCATCTGCAGTCAAAAAGACAGTCCTATGTTTTGTCATCTTCCAGTCAAAGTTTAGCAGATGCTTGTCCTATTCCATCTATGCAATTTTGGAAATAGAAAAGTGCATTCTGGTCAGGGTACATAGCAACATGCGAAGGGTCATCATTTTGAAAGTATTTATGTTCACAAGAAGATGTCGGTTCAGTCAGGGCCATCTTTTCATATTCTGCATCATGTTGGCTATTAGGGGACTAGGTTTAGCTACACTATTCTGGCCATGTCTCACGTTAAGATAGATGATCCTTAGTTAGTCGATTATTAGTTTCATTTTGAGTGCCTTGTATATCATCCTGGTCATCTTAAAGATCACTCACGCTGTTATTGCATGACAATAAATCTCCCATAGAATGGGAGAAATTGGATAGTTCTCTATGCCAGTGATTACTCTTGTTGTGGCATGAAGTACTACTTAGGGTGAGGCAAGGTTTGTGGCAGGGATGACAAAGAAGAGTTTGCTTCCTTCATCCAAATGTGATAACTATGTGATTGTACAGCAGTCCTCAAATCAGTAGGTGTTATGAGAGAATTGGCTTTGTGCAGTAATGTTAGTTGGAAAACAGACATGGGAAAAACCATGATCTCTCACATGTTTAAACAAAATATGTAGTTTTTCACAGACAAAACTTTATTATTTCCCAAACCGGGCATCCTGTCAAGTGTTTACTTTGGCCATATTTCATGTACTGTACTGTGAGTACATCATTGAACAGTTTTTATTTTTTATTTGTATTGGCTATTTAATTGTTATACAAAGAAAACTTTAAGCCATTTTATCCAACATCTAAAAATCACAGTAAAATCTAATCAAATCAAATGTCCACATAATGCATCTTCCCTGTAGCCTTGAGTCTTTTTAGTTGCTGTCTGTCCTGATCTTGAGGGACAACTTTAGTAATTCGGCTTTCTTAAAAATAGCAATAACCAGGTTAACAAATGCCAAAGTAATTGAAACTCGCACTCCTGCTAATAGGATTTTCCATAATTCTTCTTTAGTTCTATATTCATGTTTCTGGGCTACTTCCGACATTAGTTTCACCCTTAGATCTTTGGTTGCAGAATCTGACATTAATAGATGGTCGAGGTATTCTATTGATGAGTCTACTTTACATAAATGACAGGTCAATGGGCCCCCACCCTGATTTCATGGTCTCAGAATTTCCCTTGTTGGGAACAAGTTCAGGCAAATTCTCCAAAATTGGGACCTAAAGAACCAATTTATAAATAGCTGTAAATATTGTGGCAAGCAGTTCAGCTGTTTTTCTTCATCTAGTGGTCTTCCATACAGCTTGAAAAGCTGTCTTCTATCGTGGGTCTGGATACAATCCTGTCTATATAGATTTGTTTTTACTTTATCAGGGTTTTGGACAAGTGATAGTTCTGTTTCTCCCAGGCGGATAGGCCAGTTTTACATGTGCTTACCCAGTCTCTTCCCATTCCCATTCTCTTAGGACAATGTTATCACTATGAAACAGTATTTTCTTTGACACGTTTGTTCCATTTGTGTACAATTGGTTTCACTACATTTTACTGGAAACTAAAATGCATACTCCCATCATATAAACAACACTCTAAAGCATTCCCATGAGAATATGCAACCCATATGTGGGAAACATTGCATTTACAGATGGGCAGATCCCTAAAAGGATGTTGCACCACATGGCAACGTGTGTGTGTCATTTTGTCATTTGCTATATGAATGACAAATATCACTCTGATTTGTATGAAAGAAGCACAGACTATTTATTTTGTTTTATTTGTCCTTTGTTCTCCCTGTCCGTAAAAGATAGGTTGCTTTATTATTGATAAGCACCCACGCGACAAGCACCAGGCAATGAAACGGCCAGGATGTAGGATTTACTGTATGGTAAAGCCTATGCTTCATTGTGGCCACTGTCCCTCTCCCGAGGTCTCCATTTATTTCACTCACAAGGGCCTCCAATCACACATGCTATCCACACTTAGAATCCACTACCAGAATCCCCATCCGGGGGTCTTACATTAACCTGTGGATGTCAATAACTGGCCCTTCACTGGCCCCGTCTGCCTCTGCCCACCATAATGGACCTAGAAAACTGACTTCTTTTCTATGTCTATGGTGGCCATCTTGCTTTGTATTTTTTCAAAGGAATTCAGCATGCATTGTCCCACACAATGACAAATGCCTAAATAAATAGCCATAAACACCCCAATGTGCATGCCCAAACAGCAAGTAGCTATTAACCACTCAGAAGGGACTCATTCAACAGCCGGTTGAATAACAGGGACTTTGTGAAAGGCTCTTGCTGCACTCAGGATTTTACCTTAGCTCCAGTTATTGCTGGAAAATAAAGGGCCTTGCACACTTTTGCTGCATAATATTTTGCTACTTAGTATCCTCGTTCTCTCTTCTCCTGTTACTTGTATGTCACATAGACAATCTCCTAGTTATGGCTGATGGCAGTGGGCATGTCCTATCAACTATTGTGTGAATGTTCTACCACAGGCTATATCCATAGCCCCAGTTATACACAATAGGATCACCTAAGTACTAACTTGATGGCTCCATTCTTTGTTTCACCAGTACTAGCCTGGTTGTTATTTGCCAGCTATTCTTCCACTGTCCTGGGAAGGTGAGGACTCTCTGTGTGTTTGCCTTTGGCGGGAACCCTTGGTTTCCCCACCTAGTCTCCATTGTGTCTGGGCAGGCAAGAAGTGGGGGAGGAGTTTTTCACTCCACTGTCATTTGTTTGCCTGAGTGCCTGAATGGAACCAGCTCCCACTGGGGTATGGCTGTTCTGATTGGACAACCACCAGCCCCAATCTGTATATTGCTGAGAGAGATTGTAGAGGAGTGTGTGCTGGAACTGAATAAAATGTGAGGCTCCTGAGGTGGAAGTAAATATGACCAGTGAAATCTGAATCAACCAGAGATGATGGCCAGAGATACCTGCAGACCCGTTGCAACACTATGAAGCTACCACTGCTGTCCTGACCCTGATTTCTGTGTGACAGAGGAACTCAGGAGAGGAGGACTTCTTCCGTTTGACACTTGAAGACAACCACTCCCGAGAAAAACTTTGATTTGGGCCATCTCCCACTGTCTTGTGAGTTTCCTGAGCTCTGAAACCCCAATACCAGGAGAGCTGCTGCCCATTTCGAGAGCAAAATCATGGAAAGACTGAAACCATTCAAGTCTTTGCTGAGTCCTCAAGGACACTCCAGAGACCCGATCAGACTTGCCCAGACCCCTTCAGCAGAGTGTGGGACTGCAAGATACAAAGGAGATTGACAAGGCCAATCGTGTCCTTTGTTGGTGCTGCAGAAACAGCAGAGTGACCAGAGAAATTGCTGAAACCCGTGCCAGAGGTTCTTCCTTGAGACTGCTGGTGAAAGATCCATCAAATGCCCTTTTGTCATCATACTAAGGAAAATACAGCCCCAATCTTTTCTTCTAACCTATGGTAAGGTGGGGAAAGGTTTTGATTACCTTGATCAGAGCGTGGGAGTGCACATGTAGGTGTCCAGGATACCCCCTCTTACCTCCGACTTAAGCTGCTTGTTGTGTCTCTTTACTGAGTCCTTAACAGGGTCTCTGATTTTGGTTTAATCTTGCTGTATTGTAAAGACTAGAGACTTCAAAGTATCCACAGGAACTTTTCATATTCTGCTGCTTGTCAAGACTTTAAGCCCTCTGCAAACTGCCTTTAGATAGGGATGTGTTTTGGAACTTAAAAGACTTGTTGCATGAGGAAACTGCCTCTAGAACTTTAAGCATTGCTAGTGTAACACTAATCGAATATTTCCCTTACCAAAAGTCACTATTTTATATGTGTATGTCGAGTAAATGGGCCTCATTACACAGAAGGCGGTAAGGGTTAACGGTCACCGGTAATGATACCGGTGACCGTTATCCCTTACCGCCTTACTACGAGGTCCCTTTGCGGGTAGGTACTTTAACGCCTGCTGTTTAGCAGGCGTTAAAAACCAACCCGCAAAGGGACCAGGGTGCTAATTACGGTACCGCAATTTGCGTCACCGTAATTAGCGCCTTCCCCATTCCCTTAGAGCTCTATGGGGCAAAAATGGGAATGGGGAAGGGCAATGGGGGAAGGGGGAATTACCGCCCCGCCAACCTTGGAATAGGGCGGTAATTCCCCTTTCCAACCAAGGCGGTGCCGGTATTTTACCGGCATGGACCAAGGTGCCTCCGCCTACCGTGGAATGAGGCCCAATGTCTTTACCGTATTTCTGCTAAGATTTGTGAGCGCGTTATTACCAATAATACAATAGAACTGTCATTATGTTTTTTTGTTTGTTTGTTTTTTTATTTATAATGCGCACCAGACCCGAGGATATTAGGGCGCAGAAAGCAAAAGAGGATTGTTCAACTTAAATTACATAGCTGTGCATTACAAAACAATACATTAATAAACAGTGCGGGCAAATATCATACAAATAAGCAAGTGGTAACTGGAGACAACAGATAACAATTCTATACAGTAATAGTGGTAAGAGGTCAAATGTCATGTTCCCTAATCCATATGATAAGGTTGGATCTAAAACGTGTATAAGACATGTCTTCCCTTAAAGAGGGTGGTAGTGAATTCCAATTTTGGGCAGCTTTGACCGGAAAACTACTACCACCTGTCTTCATACGTTTGAATCTAGGCACTTGAAGTAAGTTGGCAGTGGCTGTTCTAGGGGGGCGGTTGGTGGAATGTCGTAGGAATCTAGTGGCAAGGTACTGTGGGGCGGCCATGTGTAAACATTTATGAGCATTTAGTGGGGAGCCAGTTATTAGATCTTCTCAGGTCGGATATGTGGGCTTTCTTGGGAATGTTGAGAGCTGCTCTCAGAGCATTGTTTGTAAGATCTGAATCTTGTTGGTAATGTCTTTGTTGCACCCTACATATAGGGCATTACAGTAGTCCAATTTGGATAGTACCAAGGCTCTTGCTAGAGTGATGCAATTATTGGGCGTAAGGAAGGTCTACCTTCTCTGATTAGCTTACAGGTGTAAGTGGTAGCCGAGGCAATGGAGTTTACTTGTTTTTTGAAGGTGAGAGTAGAATCTAAGTAGAAACCGAGAGTTTTAACTTCCTTGGCTACTGTGATGTTGTTGTTATCTATGATGAAATTAGAATAGAGATGGCTCAATTTATTGAGATTTGCTGTGGTGCCGACTATGAGGAGTTCCGTTTTATCATCATTAAGGCATAGTCCATGAGTGGCCATCCATTACTGTCAAAAGCAGTAACTAATGTAACTGTGAGCAACTACAAACTTAGCAGTGGTCTTTGAAAGGTATTCTTAAGTATTCCTAAGTGTTTTGGTTTATTGTTCTAAGTATTTTTAAGTGAATCTTCTGTAAATATAAAAAACTATATTTTAATATACATTTATGTGTAAGTGTTTCTTTTATGTGCATTACTAAATAGGTTCCGTGTACTTAGCTACAGCTCACATGCTCCGCTTATGACAAGCCAGACTGCTCTGCCACTTTACAAGGTTCCAGCAGTAGTATATATGGATACTAAGAGTTGGGGGTATGCAAACCACTGGCATAGCTAACTAACGTCTTAACTTCAAGTGAGACTTTAGGGAAACTCCCCTAACACCAACTCTTTGGGAAATGTGAACTTGTTAATTCAATGCCATATCTTAATACAGTTGTTACATTAACAGCATCTGTAAGAACTGAAATGGCATTTGACGTCAGGATCAGACCCATGGCTTCATTTTGAGAATGGTCGTAACTGACAGACCTTCCATCCTTAACGGCCTCCACCCACAGAGTTGGAGTGTGGCGCTCTGGAATGGGTGCCATTACGTTGCTACCAGCACCCTTATTTCTAGACAGCCATACTCATAATGAGGCCCCCAGTGTTTCTATTGCACAGGCTGTCTCTCCTTTGCCTATGTGTTATTCATTTGAGGCTTGTGCAAGTCATGAAAAAACACTGAATCCTTCAGAGTAAATGGGAGTTGTTGTTACTGGCTAATGCCTTTGATGATAGGACTGTCTTGATTGAGGGTGTGTGGCTAACATTGATTCTGCCTTATGGCAATGCATCTTGCATCTACAGCAATCTCAAAGATGTTCATCCCAAGTTTCCACAGCAGTACTGATTCCTTAATAGCTATACAACTATGAGGTCAGTACCGAGGTAAGGCTATCATGTCTAGGAAGTATGGATATATAGACAGTGGTAAGGTACCTAATATAAAGTCATTAGCTCCCTGGAAGGGGTGTCCAATCAGGATTCTCGAAATGCAGGATTTATTGCATGGTAAAACTCACGTTCTGAGCAGCCAGAATGCTGCTAGCCATCACTCCTGGCCCCCTCCCTTCTTAGAACCCTTGTAGTTTCCTACACAGGTGCTAAAACAGTATAATAAATGAAAAAAGAAACATACCTCACTGTTCAGCCCAGCGCTGCACAGCGCTTTCCCATATTGTTTCATTGTTGATGATATCACGGTCATCCACATTGAAAACAGACTCAGGGAAATAACGGTGCCTGGCCACACAACAATGTAAGTTAATTTTAAAAATAATAATAATCCATTAGCACCCATGAAGAAAACACACAGGTGCTAACGGCACCGCTGCCCATATTGAGGGACACTCGCTTAACTTGGGCCATTAACTTTGGTGGTGGGCTGTTTCCGACAGGGTAAGCCTGCCACTTTGGGGCCCACCACCTCAAAAATACATCAATAGATTGAAAAGTGCTATTGACCCAGTCCTGAGTGTTCCCAACACTCCATTATACTCACTGCTGAAATTAATGAATGGCTCCCTGAAGGATGGTTCAGCGGTACCGAGAATTATAATTGAGAAAGGTCTGTCTTGAAACATCCAGTGGCAAGTTCATACAGGCATCTTTCCTGCTCCATCTTCTTAGGGCTAGCTTACTAAATAACACACATTTCTTTGCATTCCCTGGGAACTTGCGGGCTTACAATGGCTCCAGTAGGTCGATAGCCGCTTCAACAGCTTTACAGGGATTTTACCTCATGCCCATAAGTCCAACAATGGTTATGTTCCCTGTGGTGTAGCAGAGCTGATCTGGTTCATTGGACTAAATGGCTCCTTAATTCCTAATACGGTGTCATTGAAATGTGCATGGCTCAACTGCTCCATAGCTCTGCCTTCCTTCACCTGCAGGTTAACTCCATGGCTTCAGCAGGCCAGTAGATGTTTTCCAAGAAGGGCGGATTGTTTTTATTTTTCAATTCAAAGGAACTTTGTGTTGTTTTCTAGCTGGTCCCCGACCATACATAACAAACATTTTGGATCACCGGGGAAGTGTGAGAACAAAATGTTCCTAGTCGATTGAACTGAGGCTAGGATTATGTTAGGTAGTACTAAATTGGTAAACCAAATTAAGAAAATCATTCACAGTAATTGGAAAGTGTTTGAACAAGGAAAACATCCCTTGGAGAGACCACTGCTAGCCTTTAAAAGAAGTAGGAATCTCAGAGCCCAAGTGGTGTGGAATAACATAGTACTAAGACCCTCAAGACAAAAAACTATACCAGAGAGTTGGGAGATGCCACAAACTACTGGTCATACACCATGTGGACAGTGTACAAGCTGTGCACAAACAAAAAGGATCACTGAGTTTGATATTGGACTTCTGAAGCCATGGTCCCAATGGGCCCTCACAAATTGCAATTCAACAATGGTAGTATCCGATGTGTGGTGCCTGTGTGGTAAGATCTATGTAGGCAAGATGGAATGAAAAGTCAGGACAAGAATAACAGAACATACAAGTTGCATTAAAAATAGAATGCATGCAGCCCCTCTAGTGGGTCACTTCATTGAATGGATCCATAAAGCAGAAGATCTGAGTTGGATGGTCTTGTATCAGGTAAAACCAGGAGGAGAACACAACTGCAACAAAGGAAAGCTCCTGCGAAAAGAAAGCAAACTGATATTCCTGTCTAAAAGTGCAATCAATGGTCTTAATGAACGTACAGAGGAATAGCCATACTCTCTACCGTGCACATGTAATGTACAACTATGGACTCTAAAGAATGTACAGAGAATAAGAATGCAGTGTGACGGCAACATGCAAATACAGGCTGTGACAAAACCATATTCTCCCTAATATGGAATAAGATATGCCAGAAAAGAAACAAAATCTAAATGACCCAAGTCTGATAGGGATCAACTGTAACATGACTGCAATCATTAATAGAATACAAATATACAAGTCTGACTAAACTGGTAAAGATGAAGAGTGGATCACGGAGACTGTATGTTTTGAGAAATCAAAAAGGAAGAATAACAAACTGTAGAACCTACATTCATGGGTCATTTTAGAGCCACTTTATTGAATTAATCTGTAAAACGATTGACAATGAAATCATGGCAATGAAAACGTACTGAAAAGTAAGTTAGCATGGCAATTCCATGGATAAGATTAAAAAAAAAGAAACGACAGGCTGTAGGTCAAAGTCACTCATTTTGCAGGAGACACAGCATACCTGCCATTAGAGGAAAGGACATAGCAAAAGGGAAACATTTAAAGCTATGTTGCCAAGAAAACATTGTGCCCGTGAGGGGAACTGTAGTCCCTGGAATGCAGAAGCTACTGGCATGTCATGTAAGTTAAGAGTGAATGAATGTTGGGAGGAGATGTAAAACTGCAAAATGTAAGGAAAACATGGCTTTTTGAAAGTACAAACAAGAATGCAATTTCTTGTAGACTGCAGTACATGCAGCCTGAAAATCGGTAAGAAGCCATAATTGAGTGTGGCTTCAATGCTGCCATTTGTCCATTGAGGAAAAGAACTCCAGGAGGAAGAATATTAAAGACAGGTGTGAGAAGCCATTTTTTCAAAAAAGCTGTTTTGCCAGATAAAAATAGAATGTATGTGCTGTACAGATTTGGTTGAAAAACAAGCAGGACTGATTGCTACGAGTAAGTGTAAAATTGCAAAATGAAAGCAACAAGTGGTCTATGAGAATACAAACAAGAGTGGAATTGTTGTAGATTGAAGCCTGTGCACCCTTTGAATCGGGAGAACGCTGACATTGAGAGCAGCTCCTATCCAAATATCATGACCTTTGAGAAAGAGAAAGACTGGAAACCAATAAAAGACAGGTATGAGTGTCCTATAATGAAGACACAGAGATATGGAAATCTAAAGAGACATGTAATAATATTGCAATGGGAGACCTGTCCAGTGATTGACTCCTAGCTCTCTGTTTCAATGTAGAACACAACTGGCGAAGAAGTGGCATGCAGAGTCAAAGCCAGTCGAAATCACAGGCCCTGGCAGTGTAGATAAATACTAAGGATACACCTACAGCAGGTGAGTCCGAGTAAGAATGCAAAATCAGTGATGCCATTATTACTAAGAGAATTACACTCTTTACACAAATTAAAAGTGTGAGATAATGCTTGAAAATAATGAGGCACAAGAATGGCGAATTAAAACACATTTCGTGTTGTGTTGTTTATCCCTTGTAGATGGTGACAAAGAGAGAGCTAGCAGCGAAAGCGGATGAGTGCCATTGAGCAAACATATTGCCCTATGGGATAGGGAACAGGAAAGAAGCAGAATATTGAAGGAAAACATTATATTTGTAAACTAAGTGTAAAAATAGTGTGGAAGTATAAATTAGTGTTCACCTGATGAATTTCCTGAAAAATGGTTCTTAAATAGAGTGATTGAGGAATGAAACATGTTGGAGGGTTTATGAAATGGGAATGAATGGTTGCAATTAAAGCAAAATGTGAGAATTATAATTGCAAACTAAGCTTTTATTGAAGGAAGGTGGTGGTTCATAGAGAAATGATCACCTCACATTAATGTAAATTCCACATAAATATGAAATTAAAGATGAACAACCGAGAAAGTTGTTTTTTTTATTGTCAAAATTTGATAAATTAAAATTATATAATTGAAAAAAAGAGACGAGTGTTGTCTGGTGAATGTAGTTTAGGTTCAACCTTCAAGATATTGTTATATTCTGTAGAAGGACATTGTGAAACATATGGTTTGATCCTAAGAAAGTGGAATTTAACTACTTTTGAATAAGATTCACAATAAACAGGGAGCCACAACACAAGACTGGTAGAACATTTTATTTAAAATACAGTTTATTACTCAGGGGGATTGTTCTATCTTGTCGTTAAATAACCCCTAGTCTCTAATTTTTGTCAAACAGTAAATCGTAGCAACATTTATTTATAGAAAAATCAGGTGCCTCTCATCTAAACTGCGAAGGTTGCCCTGCATTCCCCACAACAGATAACATTTTGCTTAATTAACGATTTGAAGTTGTCCCTTCATTGAGAAAGTATACTTTGGTCCATTGTGAAATAAAAAGATCAGTTGCTTTATTATGGCATCTTCATTTTAGAATCGTCATGTCATCAGTGCTAAATATAAAAATCATTGCATCCAGCAGTGCATGCTCACGTCAGCACATCCAGATCCAAATTGCAGCCATACAACTTTCGCAGACATTATATGCCCAGGTTTCATGCATCACAACATTTGCCACCTCACATTGACATCACTCTCACAGGCTCAATTCATTCAGGACACACAACTTACCTTATGAGGAGGGAACCCCAAACCCTAATTACCCAATCTTTCCAAACATGTTTTACTACAAAAAAACATTTGAAGATAGCTCCAGTAATTATAGGCATCAATTCTAAAGTTTATTTTCAGATAAATAAGTGCTGAATTCTGGGATTGAAAGTAATACCCACATCTCCTGATTGTGATGCCCAATGGAAGTATGCAGATGTAGTAAGATCATGACAGCACCTCTCTGTCCGATACGCAGCGTCCTTCAATGTGGTACTGCTGTAGTGTCTGGACCATATCTCCCCTGACTGGTGTCAACCACTCAAAAAGCACATTAGCCCCATAGAGCATTAAGGCCTCAATCAACAGTATAATTAGGTAGAGAGCTAAGAAAATGAGAGGAAAGGGATAGGTAGGGTGACCAAAGTTTCAAAATGAAAAACCGGGACAGACACTGGCGGTCATTCCGAGTTGGGCGGTAGCCCTGGTGCTATTAGCACCAGGGCTGCCTCCCAAACTGGGTCCGGTACCGGTCTGGTTGAATGCGGACTTACCGCGTCATTCCGACCCTGGAGGACCAGTAAGTCTCCATTCAAACAACCATTCCCCATTCCCATTTGAGCCCCCATAGGGCTGAATGGGAATGGGGAAGGTGCTAATAACGGGCCGGCGAATAGCATGCCCGTTATTAGCGCCCTGGTCCCTTAGCGGGACCCGTAAAGGACGTGTGGTCAGACCACACGTCCTTTATGGTTCCCGCTAAGGGACCTCGGAATTGGGCAGTAAGGGTTTACCGGCACCGGTCTCCGTACCGGTGCCCGTTATCCCTTACCACCCAACTTTGAATGATGCCCACTGACATAGAAGTAGGATTACAGTTTCAGGACCAATACAAACAAAAGAAGGACTAAACTTCAAATGGGACACTAATGAAACTGTAGTCCTACTTCTATATCAGTGGACTGTCTCTGCAAATGTTGGAGGCACAGAGCACTGTTTGGAGGTGAGATTACCTAGAGTAATGGAAGAAGTTATGGCGTATGGGGTTCAAAGTGAGTTGGGAGCACGGTAGCTAGTCCGATGTTGGGATTTTTCAATTATTTTGGCAAAAAAAGGGGAAGGTATCCACTCAAACCCCCAAATACCAGGATGCTGGGGTTTTAAACTTAAAAATATCTCGGGGCATTGGGGGACAGAGTGGTAAATACTGGGACGGTCCTGGCAAAATGTAACATTCTAGGTGTCACCCCATAATTACTGTGTATTGGAAACAAGGGGGTGGGGGTAGAGCGCTATAATACACAGATCACTGCGCTGATCATTTTGTTTGAGAGTGGGTCCTGCTGCCGATGGAGGGCTTTTCGGAGAAGGTGCTCTTCCGTCTCACTGAGTTAAATGTGGTTTATTTGTAAGAACCCTGTTCGCCCAGGCACTTGAGTACTAATCAAATGGGTTGTGACTTAAATTGGATGGTTAAGAAAAACAAGTGACAAGACTTCTGATGTATTGATTGACAACCCAATGTAAGTCACAATGCCTTTGATTAGTACTCCAGCGCCTG
Source organism: Ambystoma mexicanum (assembly GCF_040938575.1). Lineage (NCBI taxonomy): Eukaryota > Metazoa > Chordata > Amphibia > Caudata > Ambystomatidae > Ambystoma > Ambystoma mexicanum. Next base: position 483,352,003 of record NC_090926.1, read on the forward strand.
GTTGAACAGGGTTCTTACAAATAAACCCCATACTTACTGTGGTTTGTGGTATGCAGTTCACCAACGGTGTCAAAAAGTAATATTCCATCGTGATAACCCAAAGGCCTGGACAAACAGTGGAATGGAGTCATGCTTGAGTGTCAGAATGTCGAGATACCAAGACGGTAGGAAAGGAGGATTGCACCAAACTAAACCTTATGGATTATGTCACAGGCTCTCGAAACGTTGCAGAGAAAGAAGTGAATGAGTCACAAAGTTAATTCACCCAGTAAACTGAGTTGGTGAGTCACACCATTCATGTTTGCCTCCATTTGCCAATAGATTCTGGCCTTCCTAAGCATCTACCACTGATTGGAGTACACACTATAGCATCTCATAGCACATATGAAAACGTTGTTCTTGCCTCTCTAAAGCCTGTGACAAACCCAAGTGTTTCACCCACCTTGTATTGGACCACATGCGTTTGCTGGATTGGTTGATCACAATACTCATGTGCTCACTGCAAATGTGGCATAGAATCGTAGCTAATCCCCTGATGGTTGGCCAGGGTTCACGTGCGGACAAAGAAAAGGATCATGTGTTGCTTACAGAGAACCGTGTAGCCCAGTGACTCACTAGCATGAATGCTCGTCATTAACACTACAGTTATGATTAAAACAGCACGGCTTCTGATTTGCTTTGCATTTCAGGTGCCTACCAAACAAATGACATTTTAATTCCAGGAATTTTAGCATGCTTGTGATGCCGTTTGTACCCAGGCGTTAACACCGGTGGTGTTTGAGATGTTGCCCAAATCTGCTTTGCTACGTCATGAATGGTGTTGCTTGCTATAAAAGCAATTATTTTACAACAACCTTCAAAAACTATCGATGTTGCTTTTTTTGAGGATGGACACAATCCAGATAGCATTGTTATTGCTTTCTTCAATTGTGAAATGCGCATGTATGGGTTTGATATTGGTTTACTAGGGAGATGCATGCCGTGGGAGGCAAGGTCACGTACCGGGGAAACCTGGAAGTGCCCTCGATGAGGTAAGTCGTGAATAATGAGACCAAGGGCCTCATTACGACCCGGGCGGTAAGGGATTACCGGTGCCGGTAAGGGCACTGGTACCGGTAATCCCTTACCGCCCTATTACGAGTTCCCTTTGCGGGTCCTCCCGGGACTCGCAAAGGGACTATAGAGGTAATAACGGTACCGCAATTTGCGGTACCGTTATTAGCGCCTTACCCATTCCCATTGAGCCCTATGGGGGCTAAAATGGGAATGGGGAAGGGCCATGGTGAATGGGTAATTACCGCCCCCGCCAACCTTGGAATGGGAGGTAATTGCTACATTCACCATGGCGGAATCGGTAAGGTGTTGGAGGCAACCATGGCGCTAATAGCGCCATGGTTACCTCCAGGGTCGTAATGAGGCCCCAAATCTCACACATACTTAAAGTTGGCTATTTTACAGATATGCCATGCTCTTCCTAGGGATGTGACACATAGAGCAGGGTCGGACTGGGGCATAACATTGTCTCTAACACCAATTAAAAAGTGGGCCACAGTTGCAAATGGCTATCCATTCCTTTTGTGACAGACTGTTTGAGTAGTACCCAAGGGTGAGGTTTTTGATACAATGTGATGCAAATTGTGCATTTCAATGAATATTTATTCAGTCACACTGGTCAAAATGTCCAGCCGCATGGTGAAGTAACTTGTGAAACTGTCCCACAGAAATCTGGCCCACTTTCACCAAAAACTGGCCCATGCTAGTATTTTGTGATTTTGGTTCAGGTATTGGCCTATAGCCCCATAGGCCTGTCCGAGCCTGCGCATCAGTGTAAAGCCCTGAAACGATAGCATACAGCTATATCTGTCCAAAAAATACCTTCATAAAATGTAGCACAAAACTGCCTTGCATGCACTGCTGTCAGACCAAAGAAGCCCGGCCACACAACAACAGAAAACAAAAACTGCAAACTCAAAGGACATGCAAAAATAAGCCAGCTATACTGCACGCACACTCAGCCGACCACAGCCTGATCACCAAAGGGCTACAAACCAGTGGTCGAAGTGGGCAGGAGCAGTTGATAGCGGGTGCTCCTCTACTTTCTTCTATTGTATTGTACCATTCCTATACATTGATTTTAAAAATAACCCATTACGGAATTATTTCGTTTTAAAATGAAAGTGTAGGAAGAATGTGACACTTGCACTTCAGTGGAATGCACTGAACAATCCCTTGAACAGCAGGCACAGTAGTGTGGGTGTCTGTATTGCACATGAGAGGGGGGCAAGGCGATGGGGTTTGAGTGCATCAGGGAACATACCTCTTTTCGTACACTTCGACCACTGCTACAAACACAAGGCCACAACACATATACACATAGCAAACACACATCACACGAATTAAGGGCCCTGGAATAGTTTCCCTGCACATTGATGTGATTTCAATGAGCCTGTCACCCTCTCACAATCCTTACGGTTCCCGCCCCGTTTAAAAACGGTGGCAAAGGGTCAAGCTGAAACCATTTCCCCTTGGTCAGTTTCTCCATAGAGCAACAACTGGGCCACTGAAAACGAACACTTCCAAGCGACGACAACTGCACGATGCATATTTAGGAACAGGTTTACATTTCATCCGCTTTGTGGTCACCTTGGCCAGATTACATTAACTCATTGGCACTTGCCTTCTACTCTTAACTACTTTAATCAGTTACATAATTCGTATAATTGAAAGAAAGACAATCAGGGCCTGATTTACAAAACGTTTTTCAATGTGATTGTTTTAGCGAGAATTTTCCAGAATGCCATAATTTCCCTTACCTACTGAGTCCCTCAGCAGCTTCACTGGATTTCTAGGATTTATTTTTTTCACCTGGTAAGAGTGTGAGCCTGTTTCCCACTCTTACATGTGTTTTGCTGTGTGTGTTTAACATTTATGTGTTCATAGGCTGTGGAGCCTCACCTACTCCATAGGCATCATCGTTTTACTGTGTGTTACCCAGCACCTTCAGTGCAGTAACACAGGATTGTCTTTTCCAGACTTCCCACCTCAGACTCCATTTTCTGGGACTGACTACTGTCTCTCAGAACATGTAAGTTGCCATTTACTTTATTAGTCTTTTTAAACTCACAGACCCAATACAAACTATCTTTCATAGAGTTCTGGAAAGGGTTAATAGTTATCCCTTTTTGTCTGTTTCTCAAGGAACATTGTTTCGTTCTCTTTTCATTAAGACTTGGCTGGTGGCAGTGGTATCTACCCTATTTCTTCCTACCACAGTTATTTTAAATAGCCTTGGTATTGTTTAGGCTATCTTGGTAGCCTCGAACTTAAACCCGCTGGACCATATTTACTTTTTTACAGTTCTGGCTGGGTTTATTCGCCATTTCTTTTTGTAAAAGTCTTTCTCTTGTTTTACTCTGCGCGCCAAACCAGGTTTGGTTCCTTTGTTTGCTGACCGTTGGCGGGCTTCTGCACAGAAGTCCTCCTTAGGTGCCTGAATGTCTGATTTGGACAGGATATGAGGGAGGGGTTTGACAGTCCCTGCACAGGGTCTCCTTGGAGACCCATGTCACACTCTGGTATGAATGGCTATGTTGACTGTCCCGGTGAGATAGCAACCCTGCTGTGTGATTGACAGCCAGGCTGGGTTAATGGGGGAAAACTGCATAAAAAGCAGGTCTCTAGGACTGGAAAGGCAGAGTTGCCACTGGATCGAGACAACCGAAGAGAAGCTGACAGAAAAGGACCTCTACCACGCCTGAACCTCCCGGTGAAGCCCTGCTGCGGGTTAGAATCTTCAAACTTTGACAACAGGGAAGATCTGCACGAAATTTTCTCCCCTTGAGCTGGTGGGAACAACCAGTTTGCCAAACTGATAGCTAGGCCTCCCTCCTCTGGTCGAATTTGCTGTACAGAGCTACAGTGAACTGGATAGCCAGGAGGAATGGACCCTGCTTGCGTTTTAAGGAGCACACCTTTTATTTTTCGCTTTGCTCCGCTGCTGGTTTCTTCCCTGGGCAGTGTAGGACCCTCCAGTCTTCCTCCTTCTTGTCAGTCCGACAGTTGCTTCAGGAACCGTGAGCCTGCAGGACCTGCCAGGAAAGTCTGCCTCTGCTACAGCATTCTTCTGCTTTAAAGGTACTGTGCTAACTTGGTTTTTCGTTTCGTAGAGCCGCAGTGAAAGTATGTGAAATCTTTCGCCAATCCGAGGGCTTGTCCTTCTCTATTATTTAAAGTAGCTTTTCGTCCGACCAACTTCGTTCTGAACTCTTGGCAAAGACTTAACCACAAACTACCCTGAACTGTGTGATCCTCTGCAAAGACTTTGGTCCATTGACTTTGGCCCTGGCCTCTTGATTTGATTTCCTCACTGTAGTTCCTTTTTCTAGAATGCCCTGCTTACTTACTTGTTGGTGCTGCCCAACTTCTCTCTAACTTTGTCTTTACCTCCCTTTTTATTACTGGAGTGCCATTTTGCTTAAACTTCATTTTGAGCCTAACTTGTCCAGAATCTATTAGATGTGGTGTAGTGTATTTGAAACGTGATTTTTCAACTGCTTGATAATAGTGAAATGTTTAATGACTGATGTGTAAATAAATATATATTCTTTTCCTCAGAAACCTTGAGTCGTGTTTGTTTGAAGTATAGTAATTTGCTGTCCATTGTGTAACTATTGATACTGCTCACTTGCTCTGGAGATAAGTGTGGCTGCTCAGCCATCGCTACCACTTTACTGTGTAGTACAGGCTTGTACCAAAGGTGAATTTGTACTGTCAATTGTAGTCCTAATTGTGTGTGGTGTTCCCAAAGGGTACTTCATATAAATCTGCCAAACAGATTGCACCATTGAAAAATGCTTTTGTAAATCAGGGCCTGGGTCTATTAAGACTAACTTCCTCACTACTCTGGTGCATGCAAGGACAACACATGCTAGGAAGGCGACACACATTTCATAGCACCATATGTCATGAGCAGAACAATTCTGAGCATGCTTGTCTTGATATTTTCAGAAAACATGCGAGCTACCATAAGCCAATGCCATGACGCTCCAAGAACCCCTCCAATCTAGAATTCAAAACCTATGCAGAGTAATTTAACACAGAAAAGCATCAAATTGCCCACGATTTGACAGCTTTCTATCCAGCCTAAGGGTGTGACCATGCTTGCTCTGGACAATTTTGTGAGTGATGAAGGCGACTCTGCACAACGACCAGGAAACAGCCTCACACATCTTTGCACAACCCTCACTAGCTCTTCCTCGCATTTGCAGACCACATGCACACACAACACTTTTCACGAATTGGTGGAGGAGAAAGGCCAGCAAGAGACATATCTGATGAATTATTTGTATTGTTCTCTTTCTGCTCGTTAAGAGCAAACCACTGGATGCAAGAAGCAGATATGCACAACAGATGGCTTTACACTGCACAAAGTTAACGTTATTGATTTAACTGGAATCATTAGAATGATAAACATGTTTTTTAAGCTCATTTTTAGGACTGCATTTGTAATGTTAAACGGGTCACCAATGCCAATAGGATAGGCAGGTTTACTAAGATCAGTAGGCATCGCCAGCACATACCCAAGATCCCCCCTGCCACACGTGCACACATGTTGTGACAATGACAACCTTTGGATTCCCTCAAAAATACAGATTATCCAGATGTGTTTTCAATCAGCTGGATGCTGTCTGATTTCAAGTTTGGCTATCTTCCAAAGGATCATGACTAAACAGTAAACAACAAGCTAGTTCGACAGTGCTACTTTCTGAAGGTGCCCATGTTATTTTATGTACACAGTAGGTATCAAATAAAGGAGTGTGCAGAGTGCCTTGGTTCTTGGTGCTGCACTGGAGGAGGCGAATTGCAGGCTTATTGAATCCAAAGTCTGTCTTTACTGTCCATTGGAGTGTGCAGCGTGTCTTGGTGTCATTGGGCCTCATTACATGGTAGGTGGTAAGGGATTACTGGCACCGGTAAGGGCACCGGTGCCGGTAATCCCTTACCGCCCTACTACGAGGTCCCTTAGCGGGTCCCTCCCCTAACGCCTGGTTTTAGCAGGCATTATGGAAGGGACCCGCTAAGGGACTTCAGAACTAATAACGGTACCGCAAATTGCGGTACCGTTATTAGCTCCTTCCCCATTCCCATTGAGCCCTATGGGGGCTCAAATGGGAATGGGGAATGGTTCCCGGAAGGGGGATTTACCGGGTCCTCCAGGGTCAGTATGACCCGGTAACTCCCTATTCCGGGAACACAGACCCGGAATACGGTAAGGGGGTAGCCATGGCGCTAATAGCACCATGGCTACCGCCTACCGTGTAATGAGGCCCATTGTGTTGGTGAGTCGGCAAGTCCACACATTAATCTTCTATTGTTGTGAAACCCGATAAACCTGCCTTTGAAAAGCTCTTTCAACAGTACGTTTTGCAATTGTGTACTATTTGCACAGTGTTGTGACTCGTTTTGACTTTTGCGAACTGTAGTGGATTTACTGGAGAAAAGGTCATGGCCATGGCTCTTCGTAGCAAAGAGACAAAGTGGGCGAGAGGGCATTTTTGAGAGTGAAAATGGCACGCTCACTACTGCCTCATGTTTACGAATGAAATCTACAAGTTGGGGTGAGCAGTCCAATTGAGTCTCTCAAACAACAATCTCATTTTGTCATACAGTCGAGTTAATAGATCCTTCTCTCAATGTCCATTCAACTGTCTTAATGGGACTAGACAATTAGGATCCGCAAAAAAAACTCTCTGCCTTGTCCAGTGACACAGAGACCCGTGGCCACAGTTCAGATCACAAATGTGGCAGTCTCTGACCGGATCATTAGTATTGAGGCTGTCATTCACTGTGATAGTACTGGATGGGAGTCTGAATTAATTAACGGTTCTACATATGCATAGGATGCTTCCATCATTTTAGATGAGTCATTTCTTAGTCACTGTAGGGACATGGGTAATTTAACGAACAATGGCAATTCACCCCCAATATTTGATAAATTTACTACTCAGACTGGATCACATCCGCAGGAAGATTAGCAGGGTTCTCAAGCCAACATAAACACTCACTGTGGGTTACAGCCTGAAATGGACTTCTTTACTGCCAAATAACATTCTGCCTAACATTGGTACCTTGGGGCCGACTTTTATATAAGCACTTCACCTGGTTTTGCAGGCAGTCGCTCTTACGATTTTACGACAACATGAATGACATTGTCCAGGAAAATGCTTTAAAAAACTCTGTGGTGAAACTAAAAATGCAAGGAGTATTAGACTCCACCAAAATGGGGCATGTGAAGCTAGAACCTGGTCGAGATTGACACCCCTCTTTAGATCTATTAATTGACAGAACGTCGCCTATTCCTTTGATTATAACAGCACCAAGTCGTGTGCAAACGCACCAGTCTTCAAATAGACCTACTCCATTATTGGACTATGTTTCAGGGCTGAGTGTGTCGCCTATGCTTTTTGACTCGCCATGAGAAAATGAAGCTCGGGAAGAGACTAATGAATTGGTGCTTCTGTCTGAATGTGTAAATAGCAATCCAATTGGGAAGTCTAAGAAAAAAGTGTCTACAAGCCAAAAAGAAGACATCAAATCGACCTGCCCTCAAATTCAACAGAATAAAGTCATCACTAAAATGCTTACGGTCGCTTGCCTCTGAGGATGAGTTTATTGCCCCTAACACTCAGGCAATGAATGATGACGAAGCACTCTCCTCAGACAGTGCCAGGGCAGAGAATTCCAATCCAATCGTTGCTCATAGAACGACAACAGAGAATCAAATTAAAATCACTACCTACATTTGTTCCACTAAAACACAGACTGTGACCCTCTTATATGTCTACAGGACAGTTCAAAAAATTGGGAAGGGGATATATTGATCATTGAAGCTTGTACGACCCTGCGAGTTGCAGAACAAACTACTGCAACTCGAACTCGACAGCACAAAAACATAATAACCCATTTAGGATCCTAGCATGTCACCGCTAGGCAGGTTTATGATTCAAACTCTAAACCCATTCTATTATTGGTTGGGAAAACATTATACATGTCAATGGTGTTCTTTGAACCCTAATAAACTACTTGAGATATTTCAAACATTCCATCTTTGCGTGCTCTCCATGCTGGTGATATTGATTACGTAGCTCTTGCTGATCAAGGAAAGGTCTGTGTGGTTAGTTACTTCTAATCTAACCTAATGACATGACTGGTTTTGGAAGAACACCCTACATTACACTCTTTAGGCTTTGACTTGTATGTATTAAACAACCAAGAAAAGTCACAGGCATTTTTATCAGCCCCAGCTAATACTCAAGAACAATCCAGAAAGGAAACAGAGTCCAAAGGGGTGTCCAGATTCCAAGACTTATCTTCTAATAAACAACAAAACTTAACAACTAAATCCCCCTCACAAGACTGGACTTGGTTGGAAGCCACCATAAAAATCTTTACCAACACAAGAGGGACTTTGAATCATTCCTAACCCTACTTCTTGCTCAATAACTTCTGGGAATTCATGTGGACAGGCTAATTTTGCCAGACGCCTTTCAAACTCTGCTTTTTTTAAGGACACACATATCATCATGCTACAAGAGATGATGGCCTTGTCTCATTTCGAACTGGAGGGGTTTGCCACAATAATTAAACTGGCACTAAAAGGCAAACTGGGTCATCCCAGTGGATGCCTAGCTATTGCTATAGATTTAAACCTAAAAGCAAAATGATATACTTTGCATTCGCCACATGAAGGCGTATTAGCTGTTGGTCTTATATTAGAAGGAGACAATTCTAAGATTCTTTGGACACATTTATTTTGGAACCTCTCCGGGTCAACCCTATCTTCCATCCAAATGGTGTTGGTGTTAATAATTTAAGAATGTTTGGAACAGGGGCACCCTCACACAGTGGTAATAGGGGTTGATTTTAACTCAAACTGTGTGGAGGGTGCGAGACTGAATGATTCCTCTGTGATACCACTTCAAATACCTCAGAGAATGTTGTATGGGGGGATATTGGGATCATTTTATACTTGAGTGGGGTCTGTCACAAGTGCCGGTTTCAGATAATACAGACGCCAGAGATATGTTTACTTGACACCGGGGAAATGCATTTTTCTGTGTTGATCATTTATACATATCTAACAATGTAAGACACTTGTTCAGTCTCCTATGTCACCACAATCCTTTAACTATTCCTATCTGCTTACGCTTTTGAATTACCTCCAGGTATTGCCATGGTTTCTGTTGATTGTGAGGGGCTAACTGTTATATGGAATGCTCATCCATATTAACAAAGGCCAATGAGAACTTTGGTATTTCCAATGCCAGCCGTTTGCCCCCAAAACTTACAACTGAAAAGTTTAGCACTTTGATTTCCCAGCGTCTAAAGGAACAAACTCACACAGGTGTGTTGTTATCTCAAAAACTTCCTTCTCAGTCCTATGATATGAGAATTGTGAAATCAAAAAAGCTAAAAATATCCATGTTCAGAGATTGTTCTAAACAATGTCTCCCTTACCATCAATATATTAACAACAAAACAATTTTCTTACAGGCCCATAGGAACTATGTTAAATCCTTAAAATTAGAAATGTATCATAACAACGGTTCTGCCATAATACATCTGAATTGTGGGCCATTATTAACAATAACACAGGAAGTAAACGGTCCAACTTGACCTTTCCATATAGGAACAGGTTTGAATAAACTATTATACAGACACATTTTTTCTGCCTGTGGGATTCACTAACTCCGATATAGGGCTGTAGTTCTATGGATTCCAGCCCTTGCCCTCTGATTTAGGATGATATTCTCTGGGCAATTTCTAGAAATAATGCCTCGAGGGCACCTGGCCCAGATGATTTGGCACCAGTGGTCATTAGAAATGCCCCTGAAATTTGGTGTACCCTCCTTAAATTCCTCTTTGCTGGAATCTATGATAGCTATGTATTTACTACTGCATGGAAGGGAGTGAATAATCATCCAATACATAAGAAAGGTGACTCAGATAACCCTGGCAACTATAGGTCTATCACCTTACTTGATTTTGCAAGCTAAATGCTAGGTTCCAGCCTGTTAATAGACTTTAACATCAGTTAATTATCACAAAGTGTCAGGTGGGCTAAAGGCCTCAAATGGGTACTGCTTCAAATGCATCCATCATGGCACATCTACAAGCCTCAATAGAGAAACATTAATGAGGAGCTTCCTGCATGCCATCCATAGATATGTCTAGCACATTTAACCGCATAGAGGGAACCACCCTTTGGTGTAAATTCCAAAGTGGTTTTGTGCTGGAGAAGTTAGTTTGGCTGATGCCATTGTTACATGATGGAACATCCATAAAGGTCAGCTTTCCAGTGAGGGCACTGGGTCTAAGCCCATCAAAATATGTGCAGGGCTAAAACATGGATGTGTTATGGCACTAGAACTTTTCAACTCTATATTAGTGACATTGACCATCTATGAGTGAACGGTAACACCTTCCATTTTAAACTGGTCCTCTTAAAATTGAATTGATTGGCTTTCGTGGATGACCTGGTGTTTTTTTTTTTATAAGACCCCTTTAGATCTCCAGAGAAAAATAAACCTATTCTATCAGTACACATGTAACAACAACCTACTTGTATATGGCCAAAAGTCCAGAATTGCCATTTTGTCGATCAAGACAAAACCCAAGACTATGTACTGGGAAATTGGCAAACAAAGGCTTGAACGAGTTGTCTTCCTAAGATACCTGGGTTACAATCTATCTAATGGAAGCACCCTGGCTAAATGGATGGAATTTTTGAAAAACAAGGCACGACCAGAGATGTAATTTCAACAAAATGCCAGTGGTAGCAGAAGTGAAATCACATGGAACTGATGTCATTTGACCCCACCCTACAGTGACATCACTGGAAGTGATGGAACACGACTTTTCACCCCTTGACAAAACAGCCAGTGGCCTCATATAGCATTGTTCCTAAGTACACTAGGAAATATATGGGGGGGGGATTCATGGATTATTTGTGCCCAAAAAAATGGGATTTGTGCGCCATTCTGCCTGCAAATCCCTGTTTAACAAATGGGAATTTGCGGGCAGAATGGCGCACAAATCCCATTTTTTTCGGCGCAAATAATCCATGAATTACCCCCATGGTTACGATATCACTAGAATGTGATATACATTTCATTCAACAATGGATCCCCATATGAATGAATAGTATCAGTGTGAATAGGCCCATATTATCAGATTACTGTGAATGCAAGCAGACCTCCATGAGGATAATGATGTGTTATTATACAGCACTTACACAAGATCACTTTATTTAGAACAAATATACATACAATATCACACAACCTGTGTTGGTACGCAACCTCAGAAGGATGAAAGGCTGAGTTGAGGTGTTTGATATCAGACTTAAATCAGTGACTCCTCCCCCTGAAGTGTGCCTGAAATAAACCTTTAATGAGTCTAGCAATCATTATATAGAATTCTAGAAAGAAAATGTATTTGTTATTCATATTCTTTCTTATTTAGGGTCAATGTTCAAAGTGTTACAATTGTGAAGCTCCCTTTTTTTAAGAGGCCTGAATAAGAAAGCCAGTGACTCCAGAAACAAAGAGCCACAGTTTTTCATTTCTTTTTTAGGGGTAGCAATGGAGACCACAGGGGTAGCAAAGGAGACCTCAGGGGTCGTAGCTGCAGCCCCTGGCAACCCCTAAATGATGTCCCTCTGCTCAACCATTAATTTCCTAACAAAACGGTCTATATAGACACTTGTGTATATTTTCCATGCTGCCTTTCATTAGATTTTATCTTGACAAGACTTAACGCATTCTGTTGTAAGGCTAACTATGGCTAACTATTGTCCAATCTCCATCACTCCATTCCTGGGCAAACGCCAGGAAGTGCTGACGATCTCTCAGATTAATCCTCACTCTGAATCTGTTGGGTGTCTCCACAACCATCAGTCTGGCTTCAGAGCTGCCAGAAGCATGGATACTGCTCCTGAACATCCTTGAAGACCTGCTCTCCAATCTTGATTCCAACACCCCCTCTTACTTGATCTTTCTTCTGCCTTTGACACAGTCAACCATGCCGTCCTGCTCAATGATCTCCGTGATAACCTGGGTATCAGCGATCAGGCCCGCGCTTGGCTGACCTCTTTCCTCTCCGATCGACCTTCCCAGGTCCAACTTGGGTCCTTCCTCTCCTCTATCTCTATCTCTACCTGTGGTGTTCTCCAGGGGTCTAACCTCTCTCCCTGGCTGTTCAACCTATACCTGGCACTTCTTGCCCACCACATTGCCGCTCTCTGTCCCAACTTTCAGTGCTATGCGCATGACACTCAGCTCATTTTCAGGCTCCCATCAGCCACCTCTTCTCCTTCTCTCATCTCCGAGTGTCTGTCCGCCATCCAGGAGTGGTGTGCCACTAATGATCTCTGCCTTTATGCCAGGAAGACTGAGATTCTCCTCATCAGCACACCTGCTCCCTCATTTCCTGTCACTCTCTGGCCGGCCTCCCTTGGCCCTCTTCCTGTTCACACCTCTGAGGCTAAAAACCTCGGGGTCATCATCGACTCCACACTTTCCTTCTCTCCTCACATCTCTGACATCCCTAAGAAGTCACACTACCAGCTGCACCTCCTCAGTGGTATTCTTCCTTTCCTCTCCTTCCCCCAGAAGCTCACTGTCTCCAGAGCTCTGGTTCTCTCTAGGCTTGACTACCGCAACAGCTTCTTTCTAAATCTTCCTGCCTCTACTCTCCACCCTCTGCAACTCATCCAAAACAGGACTGTGAGAACTGTCCTTGTACTCAAGCCCAGGGATCGTATCTCTCCAGGACTGAAATCTCTGCACTGGCTCCCAGTGGCAACGATGATTAAGTGCAAGTCCCTCTGCATTGTCCACAAGGCCTTCTGGGGGCTGGGACCTCAATACCTTCAACTCTCCCTTCCTAAATATCTTCCTCCTCGAGCTCTTCGCTCCTCTGCCTCCAACTACCTCAGTGTTAGTCGCTTCTCCAAGCAACACATTGGTGGTACATCTTTCATCTGCTGGCGCCTCCCTCTGAAACAGCCTACCTCCCTCTCTGAAACTTGAGGAGAACCATCTCCGGTCCCAAGCAACTCAAGACCTTCCTCTTTGCTTCTGCTTTAATTATTTATTTATTTATGTATTTATTTTATTTATTTGGATTTGTATAGCGTTCAACTGCCCGGGGGCATCATGGCACTGAAAGGTAGGTTCACTTAATACATGTCATTCAGTAGGGCATAATTTACAGCAGGTAGTTTGAGTGTGTTACTTACTGTTAATACATACTGTAATTTCAAGTAGTCATTGCATATGATAGATACATACAGTTGTTACATATAAATGATATATGCAGTTGTTACGTACAATCTCTAGGAGGAGTGCACATACATTTGTTACATATATTCATTATGATGAGTGTGGCAGAGAGAAGTTATTTGAAGAGGGTGATTTTTTTTGAAGGTGGGTACATATGTCTGGTTTGTCAGGTGTGATATGGTGGGTCTGGTGGAAGTATTAAGGGGGATCCTTTCGGATAGATAGGGCGGGGCATCAGAGTAGAGGCATCTTTGAGTAATGGCCATGGATTTGAAAAGAATGCGTTCCTTTATTGGTAACCAGTGGGCCTCTTTTCTGGCCTGGGAGATGTGTTCCCTTTTTGGAATACTCAGAGCTGCTCTCAGGGCATTGTTCTGGGTGACTTGAATTTTGTTAAAGTTTTTTGTCGAGGTGCCAAGGAAGAGGGCATTGCGGTAGTCCAAATTGGTTCTATGTCACGGCAATCCAGGTTATTGAAGAGAGGGAGGGTGTGTCATGATGCCCGCTCCCAGGAAGCCGGTTCAAGCCCTGCGTCCCCAAAAGCGGACATCCAGTCCCCAAGGAAAGACCCAGCAACCCCATGTAGGGGCCCTTTGGACAGTATCCTGGCGCCTATTTTAAGAATATTTATTTAGCAAAAATGGTCAGAACGAATAGCCGCATAGTGACGTAACTCGTCAAACGGGCCCACATCGGCCAAACAACTGGCCCACTTTAACCCACAAACAACCCCTAACACGCATTTTGCGGTTTTTGGGTTGGACATTGCCCTATTGCCCTGCCTGTGTGAGCCTGATAAAAAATAGCAATGCGTTCTCACAGAATCAGGGCTGAAAATAGTTCACAAAAAGCGTTTCACTACACTGGTCAACGTCTCGTGGGCACTTCCATGTTGTCATCAGTCAGCGCGCCAATCCACGTTCTATGTGTCGCTCTGTGTTATGCCCCCCAGATTCTACTGCACTAAAGCGGGCATGAAATGGTACTGTTAACAAGCAGAATGTTACTGTGCTAAAGGGGCATGAAGTGGTACTGATAACAAGCAGAATTTTACTGTACTAAAGCGGCCATGAAGTGATACTGATAACAAGCAGACAGCCACTCAAACAGGAAGGCTGACTGCGCGTTGCATTTTAGAAAATTCGTCTGGTTGAACTTGAAAATTGGCACAAAACATATATATATATATATATATTTTTCAAAGTGGTAGTTCCCTACAATCTAAACACTTTACTCACAGCGGCATAAATGCATTTGACCAGTTGACATGTGTGTTGCTAATACTTTGGAAGACCACATCAGGAAACAAGAAATTCATATACAAACACGATATGCCACAAATCGCAGTTTCACCCCGAGACTCTCCTTAACTGCCACAGCCGTGCACGTAGAAGGTGTCCATCGCTATACACAACAGCAGGAGACTGGTGACCGTGTTTGCGAAGCTCTGCCCTATTCAGAAACCATCAGACATGCATGCTACGGCAATACCTCTGGCAGGGCCCGGCCACATCAAAGTACTCACTGACATATGTCAGGGCCCTATACCTCGCCAATGCAGGAACTGGTGCAACGCTAGCGCTCCAGGAACCAGCAGGGCCAATGCTGCCCACTTCAAGACTTTGGCACAGCCCGGACCATAGAGTGTAGGCCAGTGCATTAAAAGTCTAAGCACCAGTCACCAACCCAGCGGGCAAGGCATATATTTTATGTATTTATTTATTTATTTATTTATTTATTTATTTATTTATTTATTTATTTATTTATTTATTTATTTATTTATTTATTTATTTGTTTGTTTATTTATTTATGTATTTATTTATTTATTTATGTATTCATTAATTTACTGTGCGCTAAAGTTCATGGGGGTCAAAGCCCAAAACCAAAGCCTCATTTCAGGGCTGAGACTACCAGTAGCATAATCGGGAGAAGGACAAAGCATTCATTCCACACAAAGGGCATGGGTCAGTATCTAAATCAGAGACATAATTTAAGTAAAGAATTCAGACAATAAGATGGTTTCAGCGTTTTCCTAAAAGATAGGAGGGTAGCATCAGACCCCATAGAAATAGAGAGAGAATTCCACAATGCCGGTGCCAAAATATGAAATGGTTTGCCACCTGCCCAGGTACATTTTAAATGTTTACAGACCAAAAGCTGTTGAGAGCCCCAGCACAATTCTCGAGTTGGTTAATACCATTTAATGCGCTCCTTAAGATATTCCGGCGCACTGCCATTTAAGCATGTATGTATTGTTGTTATAAATGTAATCCTTTGTATTATTGGAAGCCAGCAGAATTTTTTTCAGGACTGGTGTGATGTGCTCCCGATGACCAGTGTTGGATATGATCCTCTCTGCGGCATTCTTAACCAGCTGCAATCGGGCTATTCTATATGCTTGTGTCCCAAATAACAGTGCATTACTGTAATCCAATTTGCTTCCTATGGTTGCTCTGGCGATGATTGCAGCATTAAAATTGGTTATGAAAGGCATAATTTGGCTGAGCAGGCTAATATAGTAGTGACAGGTACTGACTATGGATGAAACATGATCAATCATGTCAACACTTGAGTTGACCTTAATGCCCAAAGACTTAGCTTTCCTTAAAATTGGGATACGGCGCAACCCCAAAGTCAATGAGTTATCGTTCTTCCCAATCTTTTTTGAAATGGCTGGTGTAGCTAGTAGCAATAGCTCTGTCTTGTGCTCTCACCCAGGCGCTAACCATGGATGCCCCTCCAGAACTCAACTGTAAACTAAATCAGCATTTGCAGAGCAACTTGTGTCCTAATGTTGAAGCTTTAATGTCGCCACAGAGGGTGGGTTACAGACATTGGGGCATAGACTGAAAGATTATCAATGCCATCAGCTCTGCCATCTTGGGCTCAATCTTTCAACCCTCACCACCATATACAGGCTGATTAAAGACATTAATGGGACATGTGAATTAGAAGTGAAAACCACCTTTCATAAAATACATACAGCTCGCCTCTGCACATAGGAATCAATTGTAGCTGTGATTGTATAATTGAATTGAAAGGCAAGGAGGTTCTCCACATCTGCAGGTTAGAAAGCTTGCACATTAAAAGACTAGAGCCAACAACTTGCTGGTGGCGAATAAAAGATACAAACAATGCGGCTGCCATGGAAATGACAAAGGGAGCTATATGAAGAGACATTATTTCATGTTCATGAGACACACAACAGATTTGAAGAATGGGACAAAGAGAAAGGTCAGAGCAAGGTCAGAGCAAGGTCAGAGGCAAGGTCAGAGGCAGGTATATGTAAGTTTAATTTGGGCTATTTCGTGTCGCTTGCCTAAACTATTGCATGTGAGTACAGATTCAAGAACAGATAGGAACGAATGGCATGTGATGAGGGACACAGAGGAATGACGATTGAGGAGGAGCACACAGTGTAGAGGTGTTTTTTGATTATGAGCCCACCCATTGCCTGCTCATATTCATGCAATATCAATGGCCATTCCCACCCATACCTGCCTCTCCCCACCCAAAACTCCTCCTCATGGGAACTCTTTGAGCTTGAAAGCTCGCTTTAATGAAGCCTTTCAATTCACTGATAGTTGTTAGTGGAGCGTCCTGATGTAAGGTGCATGCTGCTTGGAAGTTCACTGTTTGGACAGCGTCACAGCCCGTCAAGACCATTGAATTGAACCAACAGAGGTTCAATGAAAGAAAATGCATCCCCTTTAAATAAAGAGGTGAAACATCATGAATGAATTGTACGAATAAACGTATCTGTATGTTATGATTTGCGGGTTTAGGAGAGGGAATTCTTGATCCGTTCATTCTTTAGTTTCCTGTTGTTTCTTCTTCTCCACCCATCAATCAGGGGAAATGGTATACGTCACATCGCACGCTGACTCTGGAATTGTGGTAGCTCTAGCGGGCTGGTGCTACTTTCTGTTGTGTGAAAAGAGCACGCTTGGCTTGGCTACCCAGCAATGAGGCAACAGCAGATCCGGTGTGCAGCGGTGGGCACAGCAGCGACCGCGGGATATGGAGGTCCCTGATGTGGAGGCACACTCAGAGAGATGGGTTCTAAGACATGGAACTACTATGGGCACAGTGCAAGGATCCCCTCTGTGATCTTGTAGAGTTTTGTCTTCTTCCCAGGAGAATCATTTGCTTTCAGGATTTTCTGGCTACTTGACTCTTCCACTGGCCCATTCCCCATGAAAGGCCTACCTTCGTTTTGGTCCTGTAACAGGAGGTTATGTGAAATATCAATTCTAAGGTGTCTTCATTTCTCCCAACGCAAAAGTGGAGCTCTAATTATGAACAGCCACCGATACATTAAAGGTGTACGTTTGGGAGCTTGCCAAGAGATGAATGTGTTAACACATCTGCAACCCTTTCTCTGGGCAGGACAGAGTCATCAAATATGTCTACTTCCTGTGCTTGTATTTGACTTAATGTGATAGTGCAGTTGTAGAGGATCACGTGGCCCTCTCTCAGGAAGCCTATCAACAACTTAGCCTCCTGTTGATTCATAGGAAGATGCACATGTGCTGCATGAATTGCAAATATGCACTGAGCGTCCAGCCATTGAGCCCGGGGAACCAACAAAGCCCCCGTCTACTTGTATGTCCAGGAGGCACACTGTATTTTCAAAACCGGGTACGAAGCTGTGCAAGTCTTGGGTGCGAATGAGGGTCTCTGGGCCCGTTGTGTGGTTTGTCTTTGAGCACATCCTGCAGGTAGATCATCTTTATGCACACATTCTAGATGTGATTGGCTGGACATGTTGCATACATGATGCTCACATGCTATTAGTAAATATTAGAGCACACCCTCCCATCACGCTCAGACTGTAATTTAGAGCAGGGTCGCAACTTGCTAGCTGTTTTGGACTACTACTCGATAAGCCCCATATTGACTGTCGGTGAAGGCTAAAAGGAAGTGTAGTACAAAACATCTGGGGAGCTAAATGTCACATGCTCTAAGTGACACCCTACTCAACATATCAGTGTGGGCTAGATTTATGGGACGGGTGGTGTTACTTCATACGCTGCGCCTTATATATTTGACCAATGTTACTTACCAAATGTGTTAAAAAAGGCCCTACTTTCAACACATTGGATGAAAAACACCCCCCTAAGGTAGTACACAAACAGTTGGTCATGAAAAGGAATACATTGGCATTTGCATTTGTGTCCCAATAGTTTCGGCTATTAGTATATTTAAGCCAAAACGATTGCTTTATAGTACAGATAGGGAGAAATTATATATAAGAAGCTTCTAGGTGTTATTTGGCTATTTGCCCATCAATTGACTGGCCATGCTAATCCCTATGGCCATTCCCACACAGTTCCTGCCCATCTCCTCCCAAAACGTCTCCACATGGGAACTCTTTGAGCTAGTTGAAATCAAGCCTTGCCATCAAAGGCTGCACTCTAAGTGCCTACCAGTGTTTTTCGGAGCAGTCTTCAGAGAGCTAGTGACTTATTTGGAGTTGTAAATGCACTACTGGTGTAATAAACATTTCTTAATCAGCTCTGCCTCCAGTCACTGGAGTGTCCTTCATAAATTCATGGTGGGGAGAGAATTGGCAAAACCAACAGTTTTGTCATGTGTATATGTAATTGGCATTTGCCAGGCACTGCTATTAGATGCCCAGGTACCTGCACCATGTTGCACCAGCAATCTTCAATGGCCAGTTAATACTACAATAGCAGTGCCTGTTAAGTGCCTTTGCCATGTCTACACAAAATCTCAGACTATTGGCATTGCCACTGCTTGTTCATATTTATTTTTGATGAGTGCAAGTTATGCGAAATTTGCAAGAAAAGGATTGGGGGAGCAGTCAGAGCATGCCAGAGCAGACAGAAGCTTACTTTGCGGTAACATTCAGTTCATGTTCCGAGCAAACTATTTGGCTGCTTTCAAACTCTTGTGTACGACCTTGTGATTAATTTTGTTAAAGAGAGAGAGCCATGTTTATTGTCAAATGCACCCGTGTGCTCGTATTTTCATCCTGAGTTTGTATACTCTTGAAGAGTATGCACCAATTAGGCATCTTTATGGCCGAAGTGGCTCACGCAGAAAGTGTGCCTGTGAAGGCTGCACGGAGCAACACCATGTGTCCAGTCTTCATGAAAGTGGAACCATAACGTGGTTGTCTCCTTGGGCCTCATTACGACCCAGGCGTTAAGGGTTAACACCGTCGTTAACCCTTAACGCCTATTCTGATTTTAACGGCTGCTCTTAGCAGCCGTTAAAATCTATGGCGCTAACCTGCCATGATGCTAATTACGCCACCGTAATTAGCGTAATTAGCGCCTTCCCCACTCCCATTATGCCCTATGGGGCAAAAATGGGAATGGGGAAGGGAAAATGGGAAATGGGGATTTACCGCCCCACTCACCTTGGAATGGGGCGGTAAATCCGCCATCCACCATGGTGTAAACGTAGTTTACACCATGGTGGTAAAGTTGGCGCAATTAGCGCCTGGGTCGTAATGACCCCCCTTGTCACTACCTTACAATTGTGCCCCTGCCTGTGATGATATTGGTTGTCATTGAGAAAATGCAATCAAAGTAGAAATCAAAATGGATGCTCTCCTTAAATGATTCTGTGTCCTTTTGTTTGTCAAAGACGTAGATACCATTTTCACAAGACACGGGCCATCATTCAGAGTTGGGCGGTAGCCATGGTGCTATCAGCACCATGACTGCCACCCAAACCGGATCCGGTACCAGTCTCGTTAAATAGGGACTTACCGGGTCATTCAGGCCCTGGAAGACCAGGTAAATCCCCATTCAACCAACCATTCCCCATTCCCATTTGAGCCCCCAGATGACCCAATGGGAATGGGGAAGGCGCTAATAACGGGCCCGCGAACAGCAGGCCCGTTATTTGCGCCCTGGTCCCCTTTACGGTTCCCGCTAAAGGGACCTCGGAATTGGGCGGTAAGGGATTACCGGCACCGGTCTCCTTACCTGTGCTCGGTATCCCTTACCGCCCAACTCATAATGACCCCCCACAGCCTGCTAAGGGGGAAGGGGTTGTACACGTCTTGGTGCTATGAATGGAAAGCAAATGAGCTACAGCTTTTTGGCAATGATATAAGAATTTCAGAACATATGCTTCTTGAATATTTGCTCTGACATTTACAGCGGTAGCCCTTGAAAAGCAAGCTTGTTGGGCGATGCCCACCATCATCGAAGAAGAGCCCTGAGTCAGCATGGCATGGCAGTCAACGAGGGTTTTACATTATTTGGGCATGTATGTGGAGTGCCATCAGGATTGATTGGATTCGTTTTTCAAACTCAAATTTTTATCAAACTTAGTTTCCATGAAACAGTGTTTCATCTAAACCCACAAAGATGGCTACCTCGCTCTCAGACAATAATTGCCTTTCAGCCACACACGTCAAAGTGTAGGTGCATCCCAGGAGATCCATTCTTGCAGGGATTTTCTTTCTTAGATAAACAACACTAAGAGCATTGCATGAAACTTGGGTGAAGGGATGGTGGGTTCACACCATCTCGTTTGTCCCTGGGCCAAGCTCTTCCTGAAAAATATATATATTTTTTTTCAGGCAGTCCACAACGCTCATTAGAAGAGCCGACATGCTTCTGAATGATCTGCTCCTGCTCTGGTATCGTTGGTGAAGTGTGTCGCCTTACTGCAGCACCTACACTTCACATCCTAATTATCACCACACTGATAGAAATAGCTGTGACACTAAAACAATTGCCTACGCAGGTTCCACTACCATCAGCACATTCGGAAGCACGGCTCTCACTTCAGAAAAAGATCATTAGACTCCTTCCCAAGAAACATATATTTTATCTTGTCATATGAAGTGAACATATTCTGCCTGCTTAGCATCAACACCTTGCTGAACATGAGCATACTGTTGATTACAGAACAGTGTGGAAGTAAGTTACTATAACATTGTAGTATAATGCACAACTTTATAGAGGTCCTATGTAGACCCATATGTTCAGATTATCTACAGTGGTTTCAGAGGAATCCAATTCAGAAAACTCTGCAAAACCATTAAACAAGTGAAGAAAGTCATTTGGTTTAACCATTGCTTATTGAAACCCTGAAGACTGTGGATTTCAATTAAATATATATGTGTACATTCATTCTTAAGGATAGTTGTTTTGGTAGGTATCCCTTCAGGGGTGATTTGTTGACCTGAAGCAATATAAAAGATACATCAGACAACAACAACTCAATGCACGGTTGTCTGTGTTAATGGGTTAAGGATATTCACCTGGCCACTCATTACCTGACAGGTGATATCCTCCCAGAGAGGGGTTTATTGCTATGAGACCCCAAGCATGTTTTCCGAGATGCTTACTATGTTGTTATTTTTTGTTTTTTCTTAAGTGAAGAAAAACTTTGGGGGCCATTTCTCCACTTTAAAAAAATACAAAGCCAAATAGCTGTTATGGATCTAAGGAGAAAGGAACTACAGGTAGTCCCTTCTCGCTTTCACTGATGTCCATTGCCATAAAGGGGAAAGCCTGGAACAGCTAGTGTTCTGGGATCGGCATCGGACAAGGCAGAACAGGTAAGTGGAGCCAGGTTTTGGGTGGCGAGGGAAGCTCGAGGGGGAGATGGAAATGCAGAGGGGGTGGTGGGAAGAGAGCACGGTTCACCAGGGCACCAAGGGCTTACCTGTATTCTAGGGAAGATGTTGACCTCCCACTTCTGAGGAGGCTCAGAACGCTGGCATTGCTATGATGTATAACCAGCCACCTGAGCTTCCTAATTGTATGGGAACCCTTCTAAACCACCTGCCAGGTAGGAATGATGTCTAAAGGGTAGCCTTTGGTACACATTCTTAGTAGAACTAGTCAAGGGATATTCTTTATACAGTTGAGTGCCTAGCAAAAATTTGCATTTACACTGTGTGCAGTCGTTTTTCAGCCCATCATCAAGGGTCCACTAATGTATTATGTAAATTGGATTGTGATATCGACATTGCACCCGAGAAGGGATATGAAAAAGGATCATCATAGTGTGGGGCTTTGAAAGGGCTAAGAAGGATTATGTGTGTTATCAAGAGCTTTCACAGAGGGAGTCGGGGGATTTGGGGGAGGTAGGTTTCCACGGTTAATTGAAGACAGGAAACTTGCATGAACAACCTCTTCACAGACAGCTTCAAGTAACCACCTTCTCGAGCTCCTTCATAAACTGCCTCCCACAGAACCTCTAACCCACGACATTCTAAATGGCATCACATTGGGCACAGGGCACTGTGTTGCAACGACCTCCACACTATAGATAATTAAACTGTAATGATGAATACCAAAGAACCCCCCAACAAATAATCAGTTGGAATCAGCGTTGGGAAGGGGGAGAGGCACAAACTGTGCCGCTTTACAGAGTTGGGAACATTTCTCATGTGTATTGAGCAATGGCAGAGGCACTGAACGTAATTGGCATTGGCAAACAAGTAGAAACAGGGGAATTACAGGCAAATCGAACATTGTTGTCAAAGACCCAGATCGCCCATATCTGGAAAATCCGTATCCAGGAAAGACAACAGAGTGAAAGAATGTACATGGGAAAAAAGGTTTGCACGGCGATAAGTAGATTTGTATTGCATTTTATTTCTTCCGAACTTTAAACGTGTGTGCATTTTTTAGGCAAACACTTATTTGTGAAAGGGCTTTGACGAGGGCACAGAGTGTACGTCTGGCAGAATCGTTCTGAAAACCTACAACATAATAAAGGAAATAAAGGAAGTGTGACGGAGTGGTCCACCACAAATATCCACGCCGACTCCAATAGTAAGTCCAAAGTTTTTATTAAAATACAAACGGTCAGAATGGATTCCGTTTTCAAGGTTCTTGAGGGATTCGGCGCTAGGGCCATTGCTCTCTCTCTCAACTTCCCCGGCCTTATCCCATCTCGCTGTCCCAGGTGTCCCTAATGGGGTTTTCAGTAATGTCAAAAGGTAGTTCCTACTGTCTGAGATGCATCCTTAGACTAAAAAGGGTATCCCTCAGATGATGGCTGGGTAACTCCCTAGGGGTCTTCTAGTTGTTTGTGACCTTACCCGTGCTTAGTACTCTATATATGGTTTGATGCTTTCTTTCTCCCAAGTTCCACATGTTCTCCTTGCAGACACAGTCTCTCCTGACCCTTCTCTACACTGGGCTCTGGGACGTTCCCCCTCCTGCTGTACTACTGTTACTCTGCTCTCACACTCCAACTTCCTACCTTCACCTTAGAAGTTATCACTTTCCTTATTCCAACCACCACTCTACTACCAATACCTCTAACACTTCTATTCCAAATCTACTGTTACCGCGCTACCATCACCACATCTCTCCCCTGTTCCTAGAACTCCTACTACTCTCACAAACCCTCTCTCACTACTGTCACTTCCAATACGACCACTACCACTAACTACCGTTGTCTACTACCAACTACCACTTCCTGCTACTACCACCATATCCAACTAATACTACTTTCTACTATATCGCTAGTTCGCACACTCCATTCTTTCAAACGAAAACACTCCACAGACCCCCTCTCAGCAATAGCCTGTGCACTTTTTTCATATTCGTCTCAACTGGTCTCTCGGACATCCTTCTCCACCGCCTGTCACCACCCAACCAACCTACACTGCACAACTCACATGCACCTCTTTAAATACCCCACCCCATTCCAGGGTTCGGATACTCACCTTGTCAAATCACTTACCTGGCTAAAGGGTGTGTGGCTGGGGAAGTACTTAGGGAGGCTTGAAAAAGGGCTTGTAAGCCCCGCCCCCTTTCTGGCACCATTTCTTACAAAGAAAGTAAAAGACTTCCCGAGGGACTGGAGTCCCGTTTGATAAGGCCTTCTGGGGGGCCTTTTAATCTCCCAGGCGGGCTGGTGGCATTTTAATTAATAAGGTCTCTATTTCTGGATGGCGTATATTCCAAGAGAGTATTCTCTGCATGGTGTCTTCCTTCTGCTGCTTCTCGTCGCGTCTTCTGCCCGCTGGTGTTCTGCAGTGGCGAGATGCTGCCATCGTCAGAGGTAGGGTGGACCACAGGATGTTTGGGATGGGCTCCCTATCTTCCCTGATAGGGCATGTATGCAGGCCTTGTCACAGAAATATCAAGGATATGGTTTTTTATTTTATTTTTTATTTTTTTCACAGCATTACCTTGATAGTCATGAGAAATGAGGACTGTATGCTATAAGCTAGAATTAAAAGAAGACTGCCTAATATAAGATGGCATCGCCTAGTATTTGGAAGGCACTGTGAAAGTACCTTCCTGCGATGCCCCTCTGTAAACCGTCCTTAGGAAATGGCCCACTGCCTTTCTATTACTAACTAAACACGGTGCCACCGTGCCAATGCAACTCTATTTCCACGTGGCACTCCAAAAAAAGGGAAACCTCCATATTGTAACACTGGGAAAAAAACTATCGTTCAAATTGGAGAGCACTTTTTTTCCATGCCTCCTGCATCCGCGTCATCATAAAAGCTTAGGAATCGCTGTGTAATTTCCCATTGCTTTGAACATTCAAGGCAAGTCTTGCGTATGTAAAGCAAGGACCTTTCTTCCTGATGTTTCACAACACAAAGGTGCCGCTCGGCGCGGCTGCAGATCGCTTGCAAACCTTGCAAGTCGGCAGAAAAGGTGTAATTTCACAAATGAATGCCGATGTTTGTTTTTTTTCTTTGACAATGGGCACAATCTCCGTGCAAGAACAGAAACGGCAATTAACCAAAATGAACTGGAGTTGAACTTGTTCTTGAACATTATTTGCGGTCTAATCACAATAGTAGAGGTGCCTTGACACCATGGTTAAGCTGGATAGCTAGTCCGAAATGTGGGCTGGACTCTTATTAGATGAATATGGTTCCAAATCTATTATGGTCTGACTGAAGACAGTGGGCCTCATTAAGACCCAGGCGGTAAGGGGTTAACTCCTTACCGCCTAATTACGAGGTCCCTTTGCGGGTTCCCACCTTAACGGCTGGTTTTACCAGCCTTTAAGGATTGAACCCGCAAAGGGACCTTGGAGGTAATTACGGTACCGCAATTTGCGGCCACGTGGACAGAGAATAATCAGGTGAAGGTTTTAAGATCTAAACCGTATGCACTCTACGACAATACAATACTATGGGCCTCATTACGACCCTGGCGCTAAGTGTTTAACGGCGCCGTAAAAGGCTGCAGCGCCGTTAAACTCTTAGCGCCTTACTATGAGGTCCCTTTGCGGGACCCGACCTTAACGGTTGGTCTACACCAGCCGTTAAAGTAGGGACCAGCAAAGGGACCTTGGTGCTAAGTACGGTACCGCAATTTGCGGTACCGTACTTAGCGCCTTCCTCATTCCCATAGAGCCCTATGGGGCAAAAATTGGAATGGGGAAGGGCCATGGTTCAATGGGGAATTACCACCCCGCCAACCTTGGAATGGGGTGGTAATACCCCATTGAACCATGGCGGACCCGTTACAACACCAGCACCAACCATGGTGCTAATAGCGCCATGGTTTAGCGCCGGTGTTGTAATAAGGACCTATATGCGATAATCTCTGAATTCTCAGAATTTTCAATCTTAACATCTTCAATCAACTCTCATTTGATTCTCCCTTTCCAATTGAATTCCTTCCTGGGATACCACCATATGCTGCTTTTGACAGAAACTATCCTTCATCAATGACAAGCTATCCTTGTCATCGAGGAAGACCTTATTTCTGATAGACTCACTGTGGACGTACACACACTTTTGCAATCTACACAGTCCTCGCTATCCCCTGTCTATTGACATGTCCCAAGTGCCATTTTCCTCAATTTCTGACATTCTCTTGCTAGAGATCCTCATTAAAAAGCACACACATAAAATACATGCTTCCTAAACTGCGTGTCCTGCTTATCCCATGTCCCACTCTCCAAGAACACTGGGCTAGTTCTCTGTTGAGTGACATTTTAGGCACATGTGTGTGATGTTCAGAATGTACGCATGCAGTCTTTAGGTGTGTGAGCACATTTCTTTGTGATCTGATTATTGGAGACCATACTCTAATGGAGGAAAAAAAAGTAACATTTTCAAGCTTTATTTAGCTGTGCGAACATCAACAAGTTGAGCACGGCATTCTGTTTTCTGCTGCCGAAGGATCACTATTGCTGCCTGATGGGTTTTGAATGCTCACCCCGAGATCATATGGAAATATGATTTTTTTTGGGAAAACAAGGATAATGAATAACACTGGTTCTGTGTAACCACTCTAGCTAGCATCAGGGTGGCTGGTGAGAAATACTCTCATTTTGCAAGAAGACTCATACCAGATGAGCAGAGATCAGAGTAGATATGGAAAAGTCATGTGGTTTCAATTTTGTTAAAATCTCTTTGCAATCTGTATACACTCAAGAAGAGGATGATGGCGTGAGCCATCATAGGCACCGTCCAAGTCTATTGCCATGAACTGAATGGTTAGCCTATTTCCTCCACACGTTCGTAAACCTACCTCCATATATTGCTGCTTCAACCAATAGCAAAATAGGTGAATCGATGTGATTCAACCAATAGCAAAATAGGTGAATCAATCTGATTCTAAAGCAGGACACCTAGAACACACAGTACCTTACAAACACACTCCTAGAGAATACGCGTCTTTCCTTTTACATTTCAATTCATAAATATGTATACTGAATTTTCGCACTGCATGCAATTTCCATATGTAATTTGTTTGTGTCTAATTATACATTGGTAGCTGCAAACCCCAGTATTCCTGAATTAAGTGTCAGCTTCATCACACTGCGCTGCTAACTCATATTTCCGGTAGTTTGCAGTTTCCGTCTTGGGTGTGTCTCCTATTAGCATGCATTGAGTAGCGCACAGTATGGTGGCATGCTGGCA
The DNA here is from genome assembly GCF_040938575.1 of Ambystoma mexicanum. Taxonomy (NCBI): domain Eukaryota; kingdom Metazoa; phylum Chordata; class Amphibia; order Caudata; family Ambystomatidae; genus Ambystoma; species Ambystoma mexicanum. Next base: position 483,379,198 of record NC_090926.1, read on the forward strand.
GACTCTCACGCATAAGTCATGCACAAATCCGCTTCGCTTCCAAACACACTGGTCCTATTATGAAGGGGAAAAAACTATTTATGTTCAAATTTCCCTAAGAATCAGTGTGGATTGTAGTGGATTTTTTGGGAAGCCCTAGAGGATTACCACATTTGGGAAAACAAGTATTCATAAGTAAGAGTAAAACATAGCTTTGATCTTCTCGTTGTTGTAGAGAGAAGACATCCATTTGTTAAAATGTAACATTGTAACTATCGCAGGGGAAGCATTGTTGTTCTATGCGTCACAAAAATGTTGGCACAGTATGATATGAAATGTGGCGCTTTACAACGCTGCAAAGCAAACATTAGGTTACTTATTAGATGTTACACAAATAGTTATTTTCTGTTGCTTTCTGTGCCTCAACACATTTCCTAAAATGTCTCTTGTTAGACCCTCAAATCTCTTTAGGTAGTTTCATCATATCCCGTGAGTGTACCCCTAGATTTTATTTTGCAGTCAGATCTCGTTGTGGGTTCCTGACTCCCATGTGGAGTGCCCAATGAGGAGTCTTGAATCAAACGTGGAATCTCAGGTTGACTCATTTAATTTCATTAGCCAATCAGAGAATTGGAATCTCCTATAAGAAGTTTGAAGCTCTCTTAAAGTCCGAGCTCACTTCCTAGGGCTTTTTGGAATTTTGCTGGGCTGTGATAAAGGGAGTGACACACAAATATCACATTTGGGAAATGTTTAAAACATATTGACAGGTTTTGAAAACGTTATGGTTGATTATGTTATGTTATGTTGTCTTACACTGTGCAAAAAAAAACAACAGGGTAAATTAAAGCTCGAAGAGCCAGAGTGGCAATTGCCTTCCCAAACCGTAGGGAAATACTGATACACAGGGAACGGTTTTCTGGGGAAAAAGATTCATCAACTTGCCGGTGAGGGCAAGACCAAACAACTAATGATATTTTTGTTAACCATGGTCCTGTTCACTTAGACACAGGTGGAAAAGCTGGTCTGATGCAGGGAAGGAGGGAGGGGGGGGCAACCAGCACAATGATGTGGGGGAGTGCGAGAGGGGAATTAAATCTCGGATTCTTAAATCTAAGCAGCTAGCAGTCACAAGTGCAGAGATTGAGGCATCGGAATAGTCATGTAATTTTTATTTTAGCATTGATTACTGGAAAGTTCCTTGCAAAAGGGTGGTTGCCCAGAGGGTGGGTGAGGTGATATCAAAATATCACTAAAAAATGCACTGTCCCACTTGTTATGGGATGGGGATGGGTTTTAGTGTGTTTCATGTGTATTATTGCTGGTGTTCATGGCTTGCTGTGTCCATAAGGGTAAGGTCAAGTGTCCATAATTGTTTGTTGTGCGCTGATGTTAGTTAAGTTTGGTGTGTGTTCATGTAGTTTGGCTAGCCCATAGGCGTGTATATTACTTATGAGGTATGTTGGAGAGGAGCAGGAGCAGGGAGGTTAGTACGTTGGCTACTCACAACATTCTTCCAAGTATGTCTTCAGAGCTCATCCACCTGCAACTCAATTGTACCCTCCAAGTCTTTCAGCTTTGGTACACTGGCTGTCCTCACCACACCTCTAAACTCAGAGCACTAGCTGCTCCCACAAGTTCCCTTAAGTGCAACACATTGGCTACTCCCATTAGTCCCTATTTGCGTAGCAAGAATTATTCAGTACAATTCTGCTTCTGGCAGTCGTAAGATTAGCAGCTAAAGTGGCGAATGGCTAATCTTCACAAAACTTTCTTGAAGTGATGCATGGCTAATCTATCCATATCTATCTAAAGTGACACATGATCAGTCTTTATAATTCTATCTAATGTGGTGCATGGCTAAATCTTCCAAGATCTATCTAAATGTGATGCATGGCTTGTCTTCACAGATCTGTGTAACTGTGAGGCATGGCTAGTCTTTGCACATCTTTCTAAGTGTGATGCACGGCTAGGAGAGGAGGAGTTGGAATAGGTTGGTTGGTGGCTTTTGGTTCAGTCCCTATTGGTAATAATGGTATTGCCCATTTGTGCTGGTCATTGACAGTTGAATAGCCATGTAAATCAGTCATTTCCTGAAGGTGAGATGGTCTTTTTTTCCTTTGGCATTGTGTTCCATAGGTTAGTAATTAGGTGTGAGGAAGCTATCACTGCAAACGTCCTTTTTTCATAATGTTTCATCTTGATTTTGGAGTTTGTTGCTTGATCTTAGGTCTCTTCCCGGTTGGTAGCGTCTGCTCTTGGCCTGGAGCAATATGTCTCCTTGCCCATGTAGCGATTTGTGGGCAATGCAGAGGGATTTGAATGTAATTACTTTTCTATACTGGGAGCTAATGTAGGCTTCTCAGAGCTGGTGTGATGTGGTCTCTTCTGTTTAATTTCAGGAGTATCCTTGCTTCAGTTTTCTGGATGAGCTGAGGTTTTTTGTTGAGCCTTCAGGCATTCCGAGGTAGAGGCTGTTTGTGTAGTCAGTTCTTGATAATATCAGGAAAATTATTGCAACAGTTCTACTTGTAAAAGAGAGGTAGAGGAACATCCCTCTGAGTAGTCTCAGGGGGTAGAAGTGTTTCGTTTTGATAGCATTGAGTTATGTTTCCAGAGACAGTTTGTTGTTCATGACCATTCCTAGGTAATTTATCACACTTGAAGTCTCTGGTTGGGTTCTCATGCCTGACGGCCAGTCCAGTTGTGAGTTGTTTGCATTGCCCTTGGGGGGTGAGATCACTATTTCTGTTTTGGTCGGGTTCAGATTGAGATTGTTCTTTGTCATCCAGTTGTATGTACGTCTGTATACGTCTGTGAGTCAATTGTTGAGGGTTTTGTTCGGGTCTTTTAAGATGAGTTGTGTGTCGTCTGCATAGTTGAAGGTGGTCCGTCAATGGTTTAGAATGATTTTCATCAAGGTGGACATTTAGCAGTTGAAAATGAGGGGTTTGATCTGTGGGGAAGAATTTTAACACTTTTAAGGTGGAGTTTTCTTATACCACATTCCAACAGTCTTTCTATTAGTGGTGTGTGACTGATTGTGTCAAATGCCACTTATATGTCAATCAGTATGATAGCAGGTTGAGTGCTGTGTCTGCATTTATTTTGAGGTAATCCCATAGGGACAGGAGTGCCGATTCTGTTCCTCTCATCGTTTTGAAGACAATTTGCTAGTGGAAAAGTATTCAAAGTAGCACGTTGTATGCATGGTTCTCCAGTATTTACTCTGGGTAGGGCAGGTTGGATATAGTTTTGTAGTTGCTGGGGTCTTCCACACTATCTATTTCCTTTTTGAAAAGTGGTTTGATCTATGCCGATTTGAAAGACTTTGGTACTATTCCTATGATGAAAGTGTGATGCTGAGGTGTAGTAGTTGAGGACTTCTTTGTAGATGTCCAGGGGCGAGTTTGGTTTTCTTTTATTGGTGTGGAAATAGTTTCTTCATCTTTTGGTTCAAAATGCACAAGTCTTCCTGTGGTTGGTGTATCGCCAGTTATCCATCTGGTTGTGTTTATATTTCCATGGTTCATATTGATGGTTTGTTGGATCGTTTCAATATTTGTTCTTAGGTAGTTGGTGATGTTGTCAAATAGTGCTTGTGTTGGGATGGCGCCTTTGTTGCGGGATGTAGTTTTTTTAAATATCTTTGATAATTGTGAAGAGTTCTTGTTGTTGGTTGATTGCTGATTGGATTCTTGTAGCGTAGTATGAGTTTTTGCTATGACGACTGTCAATTTGTCTAATCTAAGTTGTATTTGTTATTTGATTTTGTACAGTTGATTGTAATGTTTTCTCCATAATTTTTCCAATTTGCGTTTTTTTTTTTAGTTCTCTCAGCTCCTTAGTAAATAACCTTGCTGCCACCTTTTTTGCTGTGGCTTTGAAAGGTTTTGATGGTGGTAGTTGGTCTAGGGCCTCAGTGATCGAAGAGTTGAGTATTTTTTCTACTGAATCTGTGGTCATTCTGTTCAGCTCAGCAGTGTTTGGTTGAGTCAATTCTAGCAGATCTGTTAAGGATTCTTCCAGTTCCTTTTCACAGTGGCATGTAATATTGCATTTCTGGGTGGTATGCAGGTTTGATGTAGAATGGTATTAGGTAGTTATCACTCCATACCATTGGTAGTGGTGGGGCGGATTTACAGAGTCCTTCTCTGCAAAAGATTGCATCAAAGGTGTGTCCGGCATTGTGGGTGGATCTGTTTATTATTTACTTGAAGTGGAGTGATTTCAGGAGTGAGGAGGGTGAGTTTTTTGTGGTTTTGCTCTCTCTTTAAACCAGATGTTGAAACCCTGCAGGACGATTAGGTTGTCATGGTAGGTGGATAGGTTGGCGATGGAGTCGGCGCAAATTTCGGGGTGCAGGATGGTGGTCTGTAGATCCGAAGGAACATTATGTTGGCTTGGTCATTGGGCTTGATCTTGAGGAGAAGGGATTCACAGTCTTCATTGTCGGTGAGGGTAGTGGTGTGGTGCAGATGTGCTCTTTGTGCACCCTTGTGATTCCGTCTCCGCTTTCATTTTCTCTATTGATGTGTATAAGTTTGAAATGGTTGAGTATTGCTACGTGCGTAATAGTTTTGTAGTTGTCTGATAGACATTTTTCTCTGTGGAAAAGCATGCCTGTGCCTCCCTTGAATAGGAGGTTTTGTATTTCTGTTTTGTGTTTAGCTTTAGATCTTACTTTGAGTAGGCTGCAGTGTAATTGTAGTTCTTTCGTGTGTTCCAGTCGATGTGGTGTTTGTTGAGTTTTAATTGCTGGGGATTCTCTCCTGGTTGTGCTTGCTAGGTGGGATTGTCCTTGGGTGTTCCATCTCCTCATTGAGTATTCTAATTAGGTGCATGGCGGAGTTGCCAAGTTTTTACTAGTGCAGATTGGTGGGTTGTTTGAGCGTGGGTGCTTTATTCCAGTGTTTGGTAATTTATGTTGTGTTAATGGTTATAGACTTGAGTTTGCCCCTGATACTTTTCTTTTTTTCATAGATGTTATCTGGGTTGCAATGTTTTGTTTTTTGGTGCGTTTTGTTCATTGTCAAGGCGCGGTCTACATTTTTTGTGTTATTGCATATAGGTTGTTTGCCATTTGTCTATTATCCATTGCCATGGAGTCATAGGTGGAGAGGTAGCACAGTTCAGCATTATGACTACCCATACAGCGCAGCACAGTACAGCACCATGACTAACTATAGAGTGCAGCACAGCTCAACACAAGCTGACTATGGAGCGCAGCACAGCTCAAGACAATAGCTAAGTATGGAGTGCAGTACAAGTCAACACAATGTCTAACTATAGAGCACATCTGAGTTTAACACAATAGCTAAGTTTGGAGTGCAGGGCAATTTAGCACAATGGCTAACTATGGAGTGTGGCACAATTCAGCACAAGGTCCAACCATGGAGTGCAGTGCACTTTAACACAATGGTGAACTATAGGGTGCAGCGCAATTCAGCACAATGGCTAACTATAGAATGCAGCACAGTTCAGCACAATAGCTAAGTATGGAGTGCAGTGCAATTCTGCACAATGGTCAAATATAGAGTGTGGCACAGCTCAACCCAATAGCAAACTATGAAGCACATCACAGTTCAACACAAGCCAGCTATGGAGCACAGCACAGTTCAACACAATGGCCAACTGTAGGGTGCAGCACAATTCAGCACAAAAGTTAACTATAGAGAACAGCACAGTTCAACACAATGGGCAACTATAGAGTACAGTAAAATTCAGCACAAAGGATAACTATAGAGCGAAGCAGAATAGCACAGTACAGTTCAACACAATAGCTAACTATAGGGCACAGCACAATAACTAGCTATAGGGCGAAGCACTGTTCAACACATTATGTATAGGGCACAACACAATGGCTAACTATAGACCCCAACATAATGGGTAACTATAGAGTGCAACACAGTTCAACACTTTGGCTAAATAAAGGGCAAAGCACAATTCAGCACAAAGACTAACTATAGAGCACAGCACAATGGCTAACTATAGGGCACAGCACAGTTCAACAAAAACTTAACTATAAGGTGAAGCACAATGGCTAACTGTAGAGCACAACACAGTTTAACACACTGCCTACCTATCGGGCACACCACAATGGCTAATGATAGAGCACAGCACAATGGCTAACTATAGGATACAGCACAGTTCAACACAATTGCTAACTATCGGACACAGCACAATGGCTAACTATAGAGTGCAGCACAATTGTTAACCATAGGGGCCAGCACAGTTCAACGCAATATCTAACTATAGAGCTCAGCACAATGGCTAACTATGGAGCGCAGCACAGTTCAACACAATGGCTAACTATAGGGCATATTCCAATTGCTAACTATACAAAGCAGCACAGTTCAACACAATGGCTAACTATACAGCAAAGAACAATGGCTAGACTGCAGTGCAATGGCTAACTATAGAGCACAGCACAGTTCAACACAATGACTAACTATAGGGTGCAGCACAGTTCAGAATACTAGTAGCATAAGAGTGCCAGGGTTTTCTGCAGCATAGAAATGTATGTGCTTCCCGCCCATACCACCTTACATGGATGTCACTGTAGGATGACTTGTCAGGTGTCCACAGGCAAACAGGGGCAAACAGGGACGAGAACTGCCCAGGGTCAGCTGCCCTTTGCCTCTGGCCCTTCGTCAGCTGCCCAGGCATGGCTGCCCTGAAGGCCTCTATTAAGAGTGTAGCTTCCTTAATGAAGTCCAATAATCAGGGGCTGGGGGGGGATGACAACAATGGAGGGATGGGGAGGGAATCAAGGTATGGGAATTGGGGGAAATGAAATAAAGAAAGGCACAGAGGTGGCACTTACATCACGAGACCAGGCCTGAGCGACAAGACCCTCTCATACAACCCTACCAATGAAAGAGCAGTCCTGGTCTCAGTGTAGGAGGCATGTTGGGCCTCCTTATGGAAAGCCACCAATCATGGGCATTGTAGGGGGCGGGATGAGGGCAGTGGAGGGGTTGGAAAACCATTGCCTTATTTTCATCAACATTCACGGAATATGTCTACATAATGCCTCCCATTTCGATGCTGGCATCTCCTCCTGAAGGCAATTTGTCCAGAAAACCATGAGTTTTTTTTTTTCTTTGTACCATTACTCAGGAGTTTGTACATTGTTGATGCATTGTGCTCCTGGCTCCCCACACGAGAATTGGTTATGATTAGATCAGAGCCACAGAGCTCTGTCAGAGGTATACTATGTTTAGCTGGTTGATCGCCACTTTGTCTCCAATTACACATGGGCACGGTTTCACTAGGACTTCTGCTACTGGGAGGGAATATGTATGCTCCTTGTTGGGCCATGCTGATATCAATTCAAGTATTTCCCATGCTTGCTCCTCTTCCTGGATTATTTCATAAATGGCATCTAACAGTTCAAATTTCACATTGAAATTGCCCGACAGGTTTATGAGTCCGTTATTTTTGAACACTGCCTTCTAGTGATCCCATTGGTCACATGTTGTATAGATGGCAAAAGATTCCAGCAGTCCATCAATATGAGTGTAAAGAGTAATTAATAATATTGAAATGTTAAAGGTAGTACTACTTTTCATTTAAAAGATGTCTAGAGAATTAGATGTTAATTCTGTGCAGGAGTTAAAAAACAACACTCTCATCCAGGTCGTCAGGCCCCCAGTAGGGAGTCCCTTTGTACCTTTGATTTCAGGAATTTAGAATCTTACATAAACATCTAGAATGAGGTCTTTGGTGTCCCATTCTGATTCAAGGTACCCCCACCCTCATCTTCCTGCATTGTAAGTGTTTATATGTATGGGATCTGGGCTCTGGCTGTTTTTGTTTGGCATGCTATGACCCTGCACTTTTCCCTCAATTTGAGCCAATCCGGTTCGTTCTGTTTTTTGGTATTTGGGGCAACTGACTTAATTTGACTGTTTCTAGAGATGGGCGGAACAGTTCTAAAGTCAGTTGACTCTAGACCATCAGGAATGTGTCTTTGAGTATCACTTTTAGGTCATCAAGGTCAGTTCCTGTATTATCATTATGACTGGAGACAAAGGAAATGTTGTACCTTATTATCAAATAACAGCCTTTTGTTTTCCGGAACCAATATTATTTGGTTGCATAAAGAATCCTCATGTTCTCATGAAACAGGCTTCAGTGCTGCTACATTTACTTGATATAATGAGTTGTTAAAAGAGGTAAATTGCTCCCACTGCTGTTTTGGTTTAGTTATTTCTTTCATTGCTAGTAGTCCATTTGTACAACTCTTGTTCAGACTGCATTTGGTCTGGTTGGGTTATTTTGTTTATACGCATCAATAATAGATATAATGTGCCCCTTTGGTAGATATGAAACTCGGATCAGATGGGCATTGGCTTTCTTTTTATCATAAAGGACAAACTTGCTTGGGTTTTTCCTTGTCCTGTGTTAGAACGAAAGGTCTGTACCACTTGTTGTCCACTGATTTCAGTACAGTTGCTGAGGGTGTGTCCCCACTGAGAGCTTGATTTAGTCTGGATGTCATTTATCTGCTGGAGTTCTCTGAGAACCAAATTGAGCTCCTTTGCTAACATTTTGACTTCCTTTCCTAATTTACCACACTGGTGGCAGGTGGGGGTTTTGGGGTAAATAGCAGACCTGTGAGTCTATATTATACTTAACTTTGGGGTTCTTATTTCTAAGTTTATTTTTAGGAATAGTCTCCATGGCCTTCGTGTTCTTATTCATATACAATTAATTGTGCTTTTGCATTTTATTTCTGGCTCCTGAGCCGAATGTAAACACATCAGGAATCTGTACTAGGGACAGTGTTTGGTTTGGATTGGCATGAATTGGTATTGCAATACGATCTGACACTGGGACTGTGACATGCAAAGCGTTTTCTAGATACAATTCTTTCTGAAATGTAGTAGTGGGCCTTAAATGCATGTTAGGGAATTTACTATGGTTGTCTTTGGTACTATATAAGATGTTCCTGCTAAATGTACGTCTACTGGGATTTTATAAATCTGACCTCCGAGCTGACAATCTTTTTGTTTGTGCTTTCAAAAGAGGTTGAGTATGTTTGCTATGTTAATGGGATTGATGTAAAACAATTTAATGTTAGCTGTGCCCATATATGTGCATGCATGATGCACCAATATATGTATTCAGTTACTGTGCATTGAGGGTATCAAGTGCAAAGCAATCATTCAATGTTGACCACTATAGCCATGTAATAACACTTCACTTACCACTTTTGTTTTACCCTTGATGCACAGTACTGCATAAAAGAAGGCCAAGCCTTGAGCAGACCACACCACTAAACCTAGGGGTGGGGGCTGACTTCACACAAACACACGCGCGCAAACACTTTCACCAACACATTCAAACGTCATTCATACAACTCCTTGCAAGCACACATAAAAAACAAGCACTAACACACATACAAATAGGCATTACAGTCAACACATGCATACATACATACACATTGCATTAGATAACAGTTGCTTACCTGCATTCACCCACTTAAAGCGCCTACATCACTACTGAGTGGAGCAGATGGCCCCACCACTCCTCTCTATGAAGTGAGCATGCTGTTTGACAGGAGAGGAGTTATCTCCTGTCATTCCGCATCTATGGTTCTACCTCAATAATCAGATGGGCATTGGCTTTCTTATTATCATAAAGGACAAACTTGCTTGGGTTTTTCCTTGTCCTGTGTTAGAACGAAAGGTCTGTACCACTTGTTGTCCACTGATTTCAGTACAGTTGCTGAGGGTGTATCCCCACTGAGAGCTTGATTTAGTCTGGATGTCCTTTATCTGCTGGAGTTCTCTGAGAACCAAATTGAGCTTCTTTGCTAACATTTTGACTTCCTTTCCTAATTTACCACACTGGTGGCAGGTGGGGGTTTTGGGGTAAATAGCAGACCTGTGAGTCTATATTATACTTAACTTTGGGGTTCTTATTTCTATGTTTATTTTTAGGAATAGTCTCCATGGCCTTCGTGTTCTTATTCATATACCATTAATTGTGCTTTTGCATTTTATTTTTGGCTCCTGAGCCGAATGTAAACACATCAGGGACCTGTACTAGGGACAGTGTTTGGTTTGGATTGGCATTAATTGGTATTGCAATACGATCTGACACTGGGACTGTGACATGCAAAGCATTTTCTAGATGCAATTCTTTCTGAAATGTAGTAGTGGGCCTTACATGCATGTTAGGGAATTTACTATGCTTGTCTTTGGTACTATATAAGATGTTCCTGCTAAATGTACGTCTACTGGGATTTTATAAATCTGACCTCCGAGCTGACAATCTTTTTGTTTGTGCTTTCAAAAGAGGTTGAGTATGTTTGCTATGTTAATGGGATTGAGGTAAAACAATTTACTGTTAGCTGTGCCCATATATGTGCATGCATGATGCACCAATATATGTATTCAGTTACTGTGCATTGAGGGTATCAAGTGCAAAGCAAACATTCAATGTTGACCAGTATAGACATGTAATAACACTTCACTTACCACTTTTGTTTTACCCTTGATGCACAGTACTGCATAAAAGAAGGCCAAGCCTTGAGCAGACCACACCACTAAACCTAGGGGTGGGGGCTGACTTCACACAAACACAAGCACGCAAACACTTTCACCAACACATTCAAACATCATTCATTCAACTCCTTGCAAGCACACATAAAAAACAAGCACTAACACACATACAAATAGGCATTACAGTCAACACATGCATACATACATACACATTGCATTAGATAAAAGTTGCTTACCTGCATTCACCCACTTAAAGCGCCTACATCACTACTGAGTGGAGCAGATGGCCCCACCACTCCTCTCTATGAAGTGAGCATGCTGTTTGACAGGAGAGGAGTTATCTCCTGTCATTCCGCATCTATGGTTCTACCTCAATAATGAGTTCATCCAAAAGGGCTCTACCACACACATAAACCAAATATGTGCTCATATGCACATAAAGGCGGTGGCTTAGCCGTCATATTTAGGAATACACTCAACATCAGAATTGCGAACAGCCTTCAGTTACACTCAGCTGAATCGCTTTCTCTCAAACTACCTATCTCGCCCAAGCGCACAGCCACTGTTCACCTCATTTACAGGCCCCCTGGTCCTACATCTTCCTTTGTTGAAGACATCTCCTCTATCCTAGCATCCAGTGCTAAGCCTAGCTCCCAAATTATTATCCTGGGTGACTTCAACTTGGGATACCTGGACAAGAATGACACCAAAACTTCTGATCTTGCAAATGTCCTGACTGACTTCGGTTTCACACAACATATCACAGAGCCCACCCACATTAAGGGTCGCATTCTTGACTGGATCGCAGATATGAACTGTGCCATCAAAGATATCTCTGTTTCCCCTTGTGCATGGGCTGACCACCTTCTAAATTCTTTCTCCATTTGCACCAGCCCTCCCGAGGACCCTCAGAACCTCTCACCACCCACGCTCACACGGAATAAAAAGGACATCACTGTTGAGAAACTTCTACCTCTCATCCTCCCATTGTTGAACGCAGCTGCGGAGTCTTGCACTGACCCTACAGCATTTGTAGACACTTATAACCATGTCATGCTAAAAGCCCTCAACACTATTGCCCCCATCAAAATGCGTAAACAAAAACCGCGGACCCACTTGAACTCCTGGTTCACACCGCAACTTCGCGACCTACGCAAAGAAAAAAGAAAAGCCAATGCCTTATGGAAAAGTGTCCCTTCCCTAGCCAACAAAAATAACGTCACGTCAGCCACCCTTGCCTACAAAGAAGCCATCCTAGTGGCCAAAAAGGAAGCTTAAAATATAAGAATCACCCAAGCCCGTTCTAACACTAAGGAACTCTTTAAGATACTTAAGGAACTGGAATCCCCTATTGCTCCTCTCGATAAGTGTACTCCGGGCACTGAATGGTGCTCAAATATCCAAAAAGCTTTACTAGACAAAATTACCACTCTCCAAACTAAAATCAATGCTAAAAAAAACCACCTTTCAAGCTCAACGAGTGCCGCCTTGAATTATAAAATACAAGCTCCTAAACACGATCTCAAACCATTCAGCTTCCCCCCCCTCTCCATCAAGGAAGTAGAAAAAACTAAAACCATCCAAGGTGATGCATGCCCTGCCGTCATCATTAAGGAAGCCGCTCCCAAGCTCGCCCCATTTATTACCTCCTTCATAAATGCCTCCTTTGAATCAAGCACCGTGCCTAACAACCTCAAAGATGCCTGGGTCATACCATTAATTAAAAAAGCCAATCTGGACCCTAACAACCCTTCAAACTACAGGCCCATCACCACTGTGCCTTACCTGCTTAAAATCCTTGATCTCGCAGCCTATCTCCAAATCCAGGAGTATCTCGAAAGCAATAATCTACTAGGGCTTAGACAATCCGGTTTCCGTCCCAGGCATGGCACTGAGACTGCATTACTAGATCTAAAAACCCAAATCGAGGACTTGAAAGACAAGGGCAAAATGGCACTCCTGCTCCTCCTTGATCTTTCAGCAGCCTTCGACTTGGTCGACCACCAAATCCTCTGTCACCACCTCAAAATTGCCGCCCACTTCTCGGACGCAGCTACTTCCTGGATCAGCTCATTCCTTGCCAACAGAACCATGAGGGTTTTCTCTCCACTGGCAGCGGCCGACCCTTCCCACATCCCTTGTGGAGTCCCACAAGGATCTTGTGTATCTCCCACACTTTACAATGTGTTCACTAAACCACTCTTCGATATCCTTGACTTTCTGGGTGTCTCCTACACTAATTATGCGGATGACACCCAGATACTCATCTCTATCACTGGTGATTTTGTAACGACTCTAAAACCCTCAACATGGTCTACACCGTCATCCAGGCTTGGATGGCTAATCATGGGCTCTGCCTTAATGACGAAAAAACAGAGTTAATCATCCTGGGCTCCCAATCTAAACTCGCGAAACTCGACGCTAACTACAAATCCTTCACTATTGATGGGATTGACATCAAAGTGGCCAATGTCACCAAAACCCTAGGAATCTACTTCGACTCCACCCTGTCTCTCACGCGACAAACCAATGCAGTTTTCTCTGCATCTTCCTACACCTGCAAATTGATCACAGCCTGCAGGCCATTCCTGACTCCGGATAATTGCTTGACCCTCACGAGAACCCTCATCTTATCCAAAATCGACTACTGTAACGCCCTCTACCTTGGGACTAGCCAAAGAAATCTGGACAAACTCCAGGTCACACAAAACAACGCCATAAGGGCAGCACTCAACTTACCTAGACGGAATCACATCTCCAATAATAGACGCAACATCCAGTGGTTACCTATCTCGCACCGCATATCACTCAAATCACTTGTGCTCACACACAAGGCACAGAACAATGCAGCTCCTGCCTACTTAGTATCACGCTTCTCGCAACACACAACCACTAGACCCTTGAGAGCCGCCCAGGTGCACACACTGGATATCCCCAGATTCAAACTACGTTCGGCAGGAGGGTCGAGTTTTCCGGTCCTTGCTGCCAAGCTCTGGAACTCACTTCCCAATGCCCTAAGGAACATTCCGCAATGCCACGCATTCAAAGCCAAAGCTAAACTTTGGTTACGGGAACAAGACAGCTTGTAACTTATAACTGCACACAGCTTGTACCCCTATTCTGTAACCTCCGGGTACTGCTACTTTGTTGTTACTATCTATGTTACTTGCATCTGTAATGGTATACTGTATCACCCTGTCTGTAACCTGAAACGTCCTCTCTGTAACTTGCTACTGCCTACCAAACATGCACCCGCAAGCCTTTGGGCAAGGAGCGCAATACAAATAAATAAAATACAAAATGCAAAATACAGGCAGCACAGTCCCCGTGCAAATAAAACCCATGGGGGACTGCGCTGCCTGCCACCCACCGAGGGGGTGACATGCCACTCAGGTAAGGATGTGGCACCCCACCACATATAAGGGTGGTCCCCACTCAATTTTGTTTACCCTTAGCAATCCTTAAAGGGTAAAGAGAACATGTCCTGCCTCTCGTTTCCTTACACAAAACAAAAGAAAGTGTGTTTACTGTTTTCCAGTTACTTCCTTCAAGTTTTGTGATTTCATTTCTTGCATTGGTTTGTCATTCTTGTAAGTAATTACACTTTTTTTTTTAGTTGCATTTTTTTTTTGTTGTTCTTTGAGTGCAGGAATCTTCTGGGTGTTCAAATTTTCTAGTTCTATTTGTTGGGATTTCTTCCACTTTTAGTTGCAATTACATATTAAGGAGGGTAATTAAACACTTCTGGTGCTGGGAACAGAAGGAGCTGGAAGGCGAGGAGGAGGAGCTGAATTGTGTTCCTTGCAGAAGAAAGATGATTCCACTCTGACAAATGAGGTAGGCGGGAACTTTGTGCTATTTTTCAGTGCCAGCTAAAGACATGAGCAGCACTGAACTAATGTGCTTCCTTTGCAGAGGGGGGTAAGGCTGGCACATGGAGCCAACATCCTCTCCTCTTCACATATTCCTCATGTTCAAGAGTGACAAGTGTGCAGTCCTCTTTGAGGCAGAAGACTGTGGAAAGAAAGTTAGGGAGAGAAGCAAAATCCACATATTGTGGATGAGAGTGATGCAACATCACATTTGCCACCAGCATCATGAGATTTACAGAGCAAATTAGTCCCCTGTCACCATTGAACTCATGGAGCCCCCTAAAGCAGTGGTGGTAATGCAAGTGATACACCTCTTAAGCACAAGGTGTAACACCACATGATCATTGGGCAGGTTGTGCCAAGCAGCAGACAGTTAGCACATTTGCAATGCCTGCTCAATCATTGCTAGTGGCCCCAACAACTATCAGCAACACAATACCTGCACTGTCAGTGCTCCCCGAACAGTGGTTTAAAGCAGCATGTCACACCTTTGCAAGAGGAAACCCTGGTATAAGGTGATGACCCATGCATTTGTGCAGTGCTTGCATTGACTGATGCCTCTCAGATGGGGAGCTGGACTCCATGACATTTCAGGCTGCCATTGATAGGCACATGTTGCCACGCCATGCTTTTCCCACCATTAATTCTTGAATGTACACGGGGAAGGAAAGATGTTTCATGGAGGAGTGACTTTCCTCGGAAAAACTCCACACGCATGAGATAGGCAGCACTCTGTGTGAGAACCCATGCACTTAAACCGGTGGCTATGCTCAGGGGCAGCCCATGGACTGTAGAAGAGGGTTTTGGTCTGTGTGAGAACCATTACATTTAGTACATTCTAAGACATTTAGACGTAGCTATGCTCTTTGGGGGAATCTGTGAAATACAGGGGGTGGCTGCGCTCAGTGGGATAGTCTTGGAAATGTATGGCACTGTTTCAGAGAGTGAGAGATCCAAATAACTTTTGTCAAGTGGCTGACCATGCTAACAATAGGATTCAAAAACAGGAAACGGATTGTGCCATCAGCAAGGCAGCAGCTGGTCTCTCAGTCACTGCTACATCTGTCAATTTGTGAGCTTTTTTCATGACAAAACAACCTAACAAGTAACACGTCGTCATCACCCAAGATTGTGCACTGGATACTTTTAGATGTCAATCCGTAGTCTGTTGCAATGAAGTGTTCATTTTCAGGAACGCCAGTCATTCAACATGTAACACTGAAAGGCTTCTCCTAAGGTTAGAGACAATAGCCTGGTTGTGCTATTGAACTATCTTTAAATATACACTTACCTGGGGGCAAATGAGGGATTCAATATCAACTCAGACAAGTGTCACTGACCATAGTAACCACTTGCTCTATGAATACATTATTGGGTCATCTTCCCTTCCAAATTGTGAAGTGCCCTGCATATAGGCACCAAGCATCTCTTCTGCTCGTAGTCCACTGGCTGTACCTGGCACATTTAAGATGACAACATCACTGAGGGGGCTAGCCCACATCATTCCCCCCCTGTAGGATGCACCTTTGATACCCACAAAGCTTTCAACAGTTGTCAGAGAGGTACTGTCCATTGATACCATGAATTGTCAGCTTGATATTCCAAGTGCAGTGGGAGACATGTGGGCTGGTTAATGCTCTTGCACATGTCAGGAACCCTTTTGTGATATGGTGTTCGTCTTGATGCTTGCATTCTTTCTTCAATGGATTTAGCAAATACTCCAGCAATTCATCATAAATATTCTCATTCTCAGCTTTTATTCAACCCATTGTCTTACAAGCAAGATGCGCGCAATTTGTCTATGAAATTCATGACTTGAAACATAACACGTATAGTCTCCTATTGAGATCTTCCTCTTCAGTGAGAGCATTCATTAACAATACAGGTTAGTGGGGAGAGGATGGAGCTCTACAAAATCTTTCACCAGGCTTGAATAGCAGGTGCAAGAGTACTGCAGAGTACAGCCATATTGCAGACGAGCAGAGCACGTCTCTACTGGTTTTCTACTGTTGGTGTCTGGCCCTTTAACAAACTTAGGCAAGGGCCGAGGTGTAGCTCTACACACTCCTGCTCCGGCATGAAGCACTGGCGCAGGAATACAGCAGAGTACAGTTGTATTCCAGTTGGTTTGCAGGAGGACTTGGAAGTGGCCAACTGATTAGTAGGTGCACGGTTGGTTGATAGAAACAGGATACATCCTGAGGAGTTGTAGACAGCAAGGCTTGGGAGTGGAACCACTGGGTGCTCCTTTCTCTACAACCATGAGTTCAGTGACATTGAGTGTTGTATGTGGGGATGCATACGTCCCAAAATAACTTGTACAGTGCCATCTTTGTTGAGTGAGATACAACTTCAGATTGTGAATGTTGCCAATTTCCATGAGCAGTAACTGGTTAAGGAAATTGCGAAGGTTTCTTGTAATTTTACGTATTGTGGCACTATAAGAGGGATGACCACGTTTGCATGAGAATGGCTGTGCCCTAGAGATCCTAGAGTTCCCAGAGTTTCCAGAAATGTTAGAGTCCCCAGAAAACCCCAATTTGGGCAAACACAGTGGGGTGTTAGAACTTGAAAGAGCCCCTGGTGCTACCATTGAAACAAGGGGTCAGCAGGATCACAGCATAATGTATTAGTATGAACTCAATGGGAAATGTGGTCGGATCAGGGTCAGCAGTGGAGGTTATGGATGCAGAGCTATTAGAGAGAGTTAGGGTGGAGGTACAGCAGGAAACAGAGATGCCTCAGTTGTCCAGGACCAGGTCCGTGCCTGTAGTTGCCCCTCCTTATTTAAGTACGCAGACTACTAATTTCACATCACAAGTATGATAGAGATAGTGGACTCTGGGCAAACAACTGCAACCAAGAGGGAATCACACACTTGAGAAACTGCAAAGTAATATGACAGAGGTGAGCCAGCAGACTTCAGAGGGATTGGAGATATCTCTACATCAAGCAGGGTCAAGGCAGGACGTACTGGAAGAGCTGAACCTGTAATACAGAGATCCCAGAAGCCCTTTAGGCTCATTATCTTCTGCTATCTCAGATTCAATGACCTCAGAGGCATCGGGAAAAGCAAGATGGCTACTTAGAGGTAGAAGTCTGCATCCTTTTATATCTGAGAATTCCAATATAATTTCAGCATTGAAAATCACTATGGCCTCTTTCTTGAAACTATATGAGACTATTAATGATAATGTGATAGATCAGGCAACTGTGTTGGCAATGATTCAATCCAAAATGATTTAAATAGAGGGATTAATCATGGCCATGTGAAGTGTGTGTCCCAGTGTTTGACCATCTCTGTGGGGGGCCTCATTTGGCTCCTAATGTGAATAGATGCCAACATTATTTGAATCAATCAGAAGTATGAAATAGGGGCATGTGGGTTTCAAAGTAGGTCAGCTCACCAATGTACCACTATCTTCACAAATTGTGCAACTTGTAATACACCTTGATAGGGATGATTTCCCACAGGGAAATGCACTGCCGGATTCAGGTCAGAGGTCTGTGAGTTTGGCGGAGAATGACCCTCTAGATGTTGAGTTGATGAAAGGTGGAGATAGTAGGGGTTGAAGTTGCAATAGCAGTTGAAGCAGATAATCTGCAAAATGAATATTTTATATTCCAGAAAAGAAAGAAAAGCATGAGAAAAATGATCAAGAAAACCAAAAATCTTGGAATCCAATGTTGAATTTGAAATCTAACATCTCTGAAAATTCTTGAGGACTCTTGCTGCTTCTCTAAACTCTCCAGAGTAAGACATGAAGGGCATAACAGCTATAAAGAACCTACACATTGTAACTCCCATTGTGGCTGATGTGGTTAACATAAAGAAAAGGGTAACTGAGGAAGAAGTGGAGGACTGGCAAGAGGCGTGAATTTATGTGTTGATATATACTGCTGAGGATAATAACACAGAATACATTGAGCATCCTCATTGTGTGCATACAAAGACAAAAGGACCAGAAGAGTTGGACAAGGGAGACAGCTCTAAAGATATCCAGGGACAAAGAGGGTACTCACAAAGTTAATCCCAAAAATGTCTGACTATGGCAGTACAAAATGTATGCTTTTATAATGATCAGGCTGGGTCCTCATGTGAGAAAGGGGGAAGTATGCTAGCAAGCTTAAGAAATGGTAGTACCAGAGAACTAGATAAGTGTGTGCTGTTGGAGAAACTGGTAGACGTACAAGATGACGTAATCTTAAATCAAAGGCATTTCATAGAATTGTTGCATCAAATTCTGAGTTAAGAGCTATCTGCTCCAAAGATCTAAACCGGCTTTTGAGTGAAACACAATTGGATCAAGTATTGCTATAGCTAGAGTATAATTTGGTGAACCATATGTTGCTGGAAGCAGCTTCCTCTCTGCTACCACTAGGTTTTGATTTAATGCCAGTTAATCAGGAATCACAAGTATGGCACCTAATGAAATAACAAAATGGTGTTAAACAGAGGGAATGACTGTGGTAGCCGAATGGAAGATTTTTCAAATAAGGAACATATCAACATAGAAGTCAACGAGTAGGAGGGAAAGTAGAATCATGGTGAGACATTAGATACCCTATACGAGTTACCTGTGGGGGAAATAGCTAAATTGAGATGAAAAGTGGAAATGGAATTCGGGATGGTCCCTCAGCTGCACATGATGTGTCATGGTCATGGTTAGCAGAAGCGTTGGTAACTAATACAAAATGTTAGCAGATGACCTTTGAGTCCCTAAAGAGCAGAACCATGATTGTCTGGAACACAAGAGGTTACTCTCATCCATTGAGGAAAGTTTTTTTTTAGATTTGAAGACCATGATATAATATGTTTAGAGGAAAACTATTTGTTCTCAAATCCGATCTTGGACTTGTTTGTTGCCTGCCTAAACCCAGCAATAAAGGGGCACAGGGTAGGCCCTCCTCGGGTCTGTTGACAGCTATAACAAATAATATCTATTACATAGGTGAAAAACCCAAATCCGTTCATGCAAATCATCAAGTACAGGTGGGACACCATGGTTTACCCAGATGGAGAGGATAGTGCAAAGAGGTGTTTGTAGAGGGAGTTTTGGAGCTGATTGATGAATCTTATATTAGTGTGGATAAACAAACACTCTTCTTATGTGGACACTTAAACATTAGTTGTAGAGATAAAAAGGGCATATTGCTGACTGAGCCAACTGCTCATTTTAATTTGTCTGAGGGGAGGGGTCTCACCCGGATAAGAGCTATAGAAACTAGAGCTTTGCATACATTTAACAGATCCACACAGAAAAATATTCAGAGTGAGCTGACTTGGGTAAAAGGATCCCAGGCTGCGACCCCGGGTTTATGTGTGTGTCTCGAAGGATTTTACCACTCATGAAAGAGTTTCAGGTAGTTCCCACTTATTGTAGTGACCATGAGATTTTAAGGATGAGATGGTGTGAAGAGAGAATGATTGAAGGGGAGATAAATACCCAGAAAGTAGAAATATCACAGGGGAGACACCAACTCTGAATAAACCAGACAGATATATTGGAGTTTATAGAGTTGTATGTGAAATGTGTAGCTAACTGGAAGAGGATAAATGTGGGAGAGGTTCTTGCCTACACCCCTATTTTGCAAAGCTTTGTAGAAGATAAAGGTAGTGTGGGGAAATCGACTTTTCAACACAGTCATGCGTCTGATGTGTCGGTTGTTCAGAAAAGGATACAGTGAAGATTAGATCTAAAATGGATAACTGCACTGCCAAATACAGATGCTCCAAGATTAATGATTGAAAGAAAGCAACAATATAAGAATTGTCTGTTTTCCCATAAAACTTCTATGCTCCAGCATGATGCCGAAAATATGCTGAAGGCGATATGCAAACAAAGGTCAGGGGACATCGAGCAGCTGATCAACAAGGGAGATATTCCACAGGCAACTCTCCAGTCAAACATTGTTGTGGAAGAAATGGACTGACTTGGGATCATGGACTGTATTGATCATTTAAAAAAAATAAAAAATCTTTGCAGACACAAAAGTTCAGGTAAAGATAAAAGAGGAATGTTCACACACCAGGCCTCATTACGAGCATGGTAGTAGCCATGCCTGTATGGCAGACACAGCTACCGCCATGTTCGCAACCGACACTGCCTCCCATGATTGGCCAATAACCGGCCCATTACGAGATGAGTGGGCCGGTAATTGCCCATTTGCAGGAGGCAGTAATGCCAGGCTCCCGATCCCCATTCTACTCAAAAGGGCAGAATGGGGTTGGGGAGCATGGTTGCACTGTCAGTGCAATCACAAGTTCTGCTCACCGGTGCCGCCCAGCCCGCATGGTAAGACCTGGCGGGCTGTCAGGAACCCGCAAGCAGAATTCGAATGTGGCAACCCGTTATGAACGGTGCCAGGTCCTCACAGGCACCGTTCATTCCGTGACTGCCAGGAGTAGTTAATTCCACTTGCGAGGAAGGCTAATATCGCGCTGATTCAAAAAGCGAGCAAATCACAAGCACCAGGCCTGGATAGGCTTACAAATGTGATTTTAAAATGAGACCCAGAGTTATGGGCAGAATTCCTATGGATATTGTTTGATCAGGTGGTAAAAACGAGGTAGTTCCCCGCATCTTTGAAATCCTCTATTATTATCCCTATATTCAAGAAGGGCAATATGGCTAATCCAAAGAACTATTGCCCTATTCGCTGGAAAGTTGTTTGCATCATTGGTTTTGTAGCGCTTGGTGAATTGTTGAGGTGGCTTATCGGATGGACATGTTTGAGACAGGATTTGTAAAAAGTTCAGAGACCTGCCTGAATATAATATTTCTTAACATTTGCAAAATTAGAGTACTTAGGAACAAAACTAAACTGTATCTAGCCTTCATTGATTTAGCTTAGGTGTTCAATAGTGTGAATAGAAGCCTCCTTTGGTTTAAAATGGCCACTTGGGCCTGCCTGAGTGATCTGATTGAGGCAATTAAAGCTTTGTGTGCCTCAACCTCACTGAGAGATTGAATTTAGCTGGACGTCTGTCAGGAGAGATACAAACCTTAAGGGTTTGAAGCAAGGTTGTCCCTTGGTGCCAGCTTTATTCAATCTGTTTATCTCATATTTAAGTGATACTTTGAAGTGGAGAAGTGCTTTCCATCATGCATCGATGGAAGGTTGATAAGCTGCATGATGTACACCGATTTTCTGGTCCTTCTGGACTGGACAGCTACCAGCTTCCTGCACAAGCTTGATAAATGGTATGTTTAAGCCCAAGAAAATAGGCTGGAAATAAATGTGCGAAGTCAAAGATCTATATGAGGGAAAAAGGGGTGGTTAAATGGTGCTTGTACCAAGAGTCCCTAGAAAAAATGGAAACCTTTGCATACTTGGTTATGTGTATAATTTCAAGCTTAGTTGATGCTCTGAGTGAACCGATCTGGAGAGTTAAAGCAACACATATCAAAGCCCAGGGCTCTGTGTTTATTGGACGTTATTGCTGCTTCTCCATTATACCAGTGCTGCAATTTTATAAATGCAAGACTGTCTCAATATTGTCCTATGGGGATGAAGCTTCATTCTCCTTACCTTGCAGAATATGACCATTATCAGACAGAACTTTCTGGAAGAGGGTTCTGGTGTTAGCCAAGAGCATTCCAATACAGGTTGTGAGACATCATTTATGTTTACTCTCTTTATATAGTCCATACATGTACACTGAATATATTGCTGCACTTGTTTCAATCTTTAAGGGCAGCTCTGGATACTGTAAGAGAATATATTTTGGTAGGGTCGACGGCGTCTTGCAGGGGTCTTCTCAATAAACTAGAAGTGACAGAGATGGATTGTCAACAAATCCTGGTAAAGTGGAGGTGAAAATATTGAAGATAGACTGAATTCAAAAGAGGAGGCGAGAGAGTATACACTCTGCTATCTTCTTAAACATGGGGTGAGAGCATACAGCATGTTGCCTACATTTCTATGTAAATTATTTTATTATCAGTTATTTTAGGAACCAATGTTTGTGAGTGCGTCTGAATTTGCTCTTGACAAAGGAAGTCTTGGCCGTGAGGGCATCAATTGTGGAAATAGATTGTAGTTTTAGGTATTGCCATAATAAGAATGAAGCTGAAACAAAAAAGCATATGTTGTTATTTTGTACTGGCCTAAATGCTCAGAGGACCTCACATTGTTGGGCACTTTCTTGCTGATATCAGAATCTTTACTCCCGAGGAGTAGGGAGAATATCTCAATGGTTTTAGCAACAGTTACGTTTGTACAGAGGCTTCGTAAATGTAATTTACATGTTTTAAATTAGTAGAAGTCTATATAAAGTGAGATGAATGGATGATAATGTTTTGTTATGGTGTGTGGATGATATTATGACTAGCTGAAGTAAATAATATGTTGTTGTCACAGGTAATTGCTAAAGGTTTGTAATAAGCCATGCAAATATAATAAATAAATAAAGGTTCACATTGAAGATTGCAATTCTCTAGCATGATTTATTTTGTCCAGAATCCTGGGGTGGGCCCTTTTTTCATATCAACAATTTCTTCAGAGACACGATTGAGAGAAGATTTTTCAGAATCACCATTGTGATGCAGTAGACATTAAAGATCCTGGATCGATATTGAATACAATTGCGTGAACGCCACTTGACAGAAGGATTTTCTAAATAGCACCCTTGAGATAAGGGTTGAGCCATAAAGCCACTCCCCTCCATTAGGTCTCCCATGTTCTCCTTTATTTGCTCAT
The DNA here is from genome assembly GCF_040938575.1 of Ambystoma mexicanum. Taxonomy (NCBI): domain Eukaryota; kingdom Metazoa; phylum Chordata; class Amphibia; order Caudata; family Ambystomatidae; genus Ambystoma; species Ambystoma mexicanum. The sequence goes on from NC_090926.1 coordinate 483,402,266, forward strand.
ACCTGGTAGCTTCTACAACCTTCTAAACAAATTGTGTTCTTCACCTGGCTTTCCTTGAAAGCCACTATGTCAAAATCCCTAAGAAACATACACCATCAGATACACTTTTAGCTAGACAAGAAATATTCAGTGACAACATAGCTTTTGTTTTGTAATTCACCAGATTGCTGAGGGCCTGGGAACACATTGTATCTGCTGAATTCAAATGTAGTTAACCATTCTGTGCCATGCAATCTTCAATGTCATCTTCAGTCAATTCAGTTAAATATTTGGCTTGTGCATGAGTAGTTAAGTTGGTTTGATCAACTGTAGGGATACCGTCACCATAGGAATGATAATTTCCCTTTAACGACAGGCTTCTAAAGCATTTCAATGCAATATGATGTGGATTCCCGTATAAGGGCTGGGGAGCCAAGCACATTTAAACATTTCAGCCTACTGGGTAAGCTTTCTAGATTCAATAGAAAGTAGAATGTCAGCAGTGTATTTCTCTCTGAAAGTCACTGGTATATAATTACAGGCATATGATTATAGACTGATAGCCAGCTAGTCCTGTAATCAATTGTCTCCCTCCCTTCCTGCTGGCACATTTACATGTCTCTCACCCTTGGTGGTGGTTTGTCTATGAAATGTGTTCAATAGTTGTGTTCACTGCAGAGAAAAAACTGGAGTTGTTCCCTTCTCCTCATCTAATAATCTGGCATTGTGCAAAAGTGGGTAACCATTAAATTAAAATTGCAAGAGAGCCCATTGATGTCATCTTTTGAAAGATGAATTCCTGAGTTTTCGGATTCAGCTCCATTTATCCGAATACCCAACACATCATCTTTCCATCCCCATAAAAGTACACTTAAAGTCTTCAAAGAAATATTTTATCATAGAAAACTTGAATCATGCTTGACAGGGTTAGAATTTCTCTAGTTTAGTCATATTTGGTTTTTGACAGCATATGTCCTGTTAAATTAGAAGTGATGACTATATGTTTGTAAAAACACTTTTTTTGTTGCTCTAATAAATATCTTCTGTTGATGGTAGTTCAAACTGTCGTGAATTCATGTATCTCCTCTTTTCTAACCTCCTCACTCTTGTTTCAGGCCTTTTCATGAACAGTGCTTCAATCTTTTTTTGTACATATTTGTATATACTTTGCTGCAAATAATAAGTGTGAAAATATACACATGTGCTTGGTTTTAACGGAGTGTATTTTAGCTCTTATCTAACAGAGAGTTAGCATGAAGACAGTACATAATGTGTAAATAATAAACACAATCTACGCAGTTCATTTGAGACATTTACAGTGACTCAACCCTCAGTTAAACTGTATTTCTTTCCTGTTGGGATATACCACACTTACCTTTTGTGTCTACTCCAGACAACTCATTGAATTCCAGAATAAGAAGGATCACAATCATTTTAATGATTGATTAAATGCCATGTGCTTATCACGCTTACTGTCACTCCCAATTAAGTTCGAACATCGATTGGACAGGACACAATCATTTGCAATTTCTTAAGGGTTTTGTTATACTAAGTTAGTCAAATCAACTCTTTTGACACCCCAAAAGGGGGTGAGAGACCCAAAGGTCCAAGAAGGGCCAACCAAGTTAAACACTGTAGCTGAGCTGAGAAACATGATACCACTCAAGATGGTGAGAACACCACAGATCTAAGAACGGCAGAGGTAGCTAAACACCCAATCCTGGCTGAGAAGCAGGCTTGCACTGGCTTACAGGGCAATAGGCCCATAGCTGAACCAAAAATAAAACATTCTGCTGTGGGCCACTTTTTTTGCCAATTTGGGCCAGTTTGATGAGTTAATTCTCTCTGCGGCTAATAGTTTTACCAGTGTTGCTGAATAAATATTCTTTAAAATGCACAATTCGTATCACACGTTATCAAAAGATTCCCCCTTAGCTACTATTCAAACAGTGTCACAAAAGGAATGAATAGCCATTTGCAACGGTGGGCCACTTTGTCATTTGTGCCGAGACAATTTTATGGCCCAGTCCGACCCTGCTGAGAAGCCAGTTATCACGCGAAGGGGAAAGACACTCAAGTGTTCCATGAGGGAAAAAAAACCAAATACCCCAAGTCAGGATGAGCGCCAAGATATTCCCCGAAATTATCATATAATTGTAGCCAAGTTTGCCATATTGATAGTGAAGAGCTTAGTTAAAGGATGACAGTCAATGAAGTACTGTAAGTGATCACACATACTGAGAACATATGAGAGAATGTGCACATGGTAAGTAGCCATAACCATCTGCACAGATTATTAGACTATTTTGGATTGAGAATTGTAAATGTGTCTCTCTCCATACTCAAAATATTGCAGAACGTCTGCAAGAAAAGCATCATTAGAATATTGCTGCATACTCCCGAATCGGTGTCCGGACATTTCATCGAAAAATATTCGTCGACAGGACATTTGGTCGACGTAATTTCGTCGAAAACCAAATGGTCAATTTTTAAGGTTGTGGTTTAGGGAAAAAAAGGTTTTTTTTGAAAAAAAAGGGGGTTGGAGGGGACCCCCCCCCAAAAAAAAAAGTGGTAAAAAAAAAAAAAAATTTGACCATTTGGTTTTCGACCAAATTGGTTCGACCATTTGTCCAGTCAACCAATTTTTTTCGATCAAATGTCTGGTAACCTCCCGAATCATGTGTGTTTGTGTGCGTATTCAAATATATTTCAATTATGCTGTACCTCAATTATTTTCTAATATGATGCTCAGTCGCAGCTTCAATTCCTGATCTGAAAAAGGAATTGAAGAAGCTAATATGTAACATAATGGGGACAAATGATCCTAAGGGGGATGTAAACCGTGTGTTGGTAGAAAAATAAATATTTTCCTTAAGCGACAAATCTTTATTTGTTTTCATCATTCCATGACAGTCCAATAACGCTTACCAATTCAGATTCAAATGCTTTAATTGTGGAGCATCCATGAAAGGATAACATTTGTTCTCATATGAGCAGCAGAATTTAATTTCAAAATGTCTAGGGAACATGCAATTAAAAATCAATCCCCCTTCCTGTTTTCCTCTGAGTGTAGCTGAGACATGCTGTGTTTCTTTGTGTTTACACTGGTGGAAACCACAGCATGGAGCTCGCTACCAAACAGCAGGCCACAGGGAGAACAGAGGCACATGATTTACTTTGAAATCTACTTTCAATCAGTAGTGTAAGCTCAAATGGTTGGAAAGTATTTATCTTTCCTACAAACAACTTTCTTTTTTTTTAATCACGATATGGCATTAATATATATTTGTTTCCACATACTTTGAATTAACACAGACAGATGTATAGACCAAACCTTCCTGCTGTCTGAGAATGCCAATGAGGGAGTCACATAGAATGAGACATGAGTTTGGAATGTCCTGAGATTGGTGAAACCTGCAGCCCACCCAACTCAATAGTCAAACCAAATCCTGTCTATAGGATTCAGAAGACTATGGAGATGGAGTGATATTTGGTGATGGGACAAAGTCTCTCCTGGCCAAGTGTGTGTTCAGAGGATTGGCGCTTATTCATTGGGCCCATCAAAAGCTCTGTAACTCCTGAGATTTTCAATGAATCTCTAGGGAAGTCCATTGGTCATATACAATGCACCACTCACCTCTATGTTCACGGTGGGTTGTGCTTGTTTGGAAAAGGGGAAAGCAGTGTAAAAAAAACTAGTGGAGTGTAGGAGAATGTGTACTTTGACCATTCAGAGCTGGTCCTTCTCCCTATTGATCACATTTGATTCCATTGCATATGTGTGATTTAAAAAGAAATATGACATTTTCAGTTACACCCATCGATTGTAAACTCCTTCATCAACAGGACATTCTCCTCTGAATCACTACAAGCTTTCTCCATCGCAAAAATAATACACAGTACAGACATTTAATGCATTCTCCAGGTACCATGATGTATGATTTTCTCCTGACCACTGTCTCATCTCAAAAAGATGGCACATAAAGTTAAAGACATTCCAGGTTTGGCACCGTGGGAATAAAGTGAATGTAATTAAGTTACCACCACTTTTTTGATCAGTAAGCAATTACCTTCAGTTTTCCCACACTGCCATATTTCAGGTTTTGGCAGAGTTTCCACTGGCAGAATTACAGAGTGGTAATTCTGGAAATTATTGTGGGAACAATGGAGGATTTACCTCCAGCATGATGCTAATGAAAATAATTCCACTACAAAATCTCCAATGGAGTGCTGTGGACTCCATAAATGGGTACTGAACCTGCCCCACTTGTTCTTCTGTGGTAAACCCATGGGACCAAATGGCGGTATCAAAATCTGGATTTGGTGTTAATTCATCAGAATTACCACCCAATTAATGCCAAACTCTGAATGATGCCCATTGTATGCAATGTCTTCTTTCAGACAAGTCTATGATGTTCTCTTTTCTACAGTGCTTACATTTTGTCTCTTAAGAAAAATATGGCACACCGAGGTACAACCAATCACTGACATATTTATTTATTTTTTCTTCAAAGCATGGGCCTACCTCTAGAGCAGCAGAACACAGTACAGAGTGTGGGAAACCAGCGTTTGGGGTGGCATCTTTTAACAGTAGTTCAGTACTTTGAGTTGTGCATCTGTATGCACATCTATTGGGAGTAGTCCTTGGCCAGGTGTTGTTGACACAGCCAAGTTTTGAAAGATTGGTGAAATAAGAGAAGTGGTCAGCATTCTGAGCTGATAGGCTTGTTTGATGGCCTCTCTTTGCGGACGAGTTTTGATCCAAGACGGTTGGTCAATGTGCATGCATGTGGAGCGTGAGTCACCAGATATGTGGAACTTATCCACGAGGTACACTGGTGTGCCTCTCGTAACTCCTTTGTAGATGATGCATGCAGTCTTGAACTGTATCCTAGCCAGTTGAGGAAACCAATGTAGTTCTCGTAGTATGGAGTTGATTCGATTAAACATCTGTACACATGTAATACAGCATGTTGCAGTGTACTGGGCTGTTTTTAGGGGAGCCAATTTATCTGCTGCAGCAAAAGAACTGTATGATATTCTTTTTGTTGATAATATTTTGTCTAATCACAATTTAATTTCCTACCACCAAATAATTCTGAGTTTCTCTGTGCTGCAGTACCAGTGTGTTGGCTCCTGAAAATTAGGAGTTAGAATGTGAAGAATTAACATGCTGGTAATTACATTTACCGGCATGTTTCCACACTGACAAACTCCAAACCACCAGCACAAATTGGCAGCATTGCCGACAACAGTATTACCAGTGCCAATAATATTGGCAACTCCCCCCATGGATGGGACTCCATGGAATGGGGAGTGACTACCCTTACCAACACTATCTGCTGGTAATTCAGCAGACCAATTCCAGTAACAGCAATTCCATTTTGGTGCTATCCCACTGGATTTAACACGACTACTGAGTGTATTATCCCTCCTCCCAATAATTCTATGATTTCTCCTTCATGGGTAGAATTTTGGCTTTTCACAACAAATGGCACACCCAGTTTGTCTATACGTATGAAATCCCTTGGCCCCAATCAATTCCATGATTTTCTCATTGACACTTATATTTTATCTCATTCCAAAAAGCATGCACACAGTTACAGACACATAATGAAATGTTGCTTCAAATTAATTGTATGATTTTTACTGTGTTGTTAGTTTTTGTCTTGTCACAAAATGATAACACACTCACACAGCTACTGAATGCATGTCAGTTCCTCTAATATGTAGGCTTCTCTTAACTTCTATTATTTTGTCTGATTCCAAACTATTGAATGAACGTTATGTCAATTATAATATTATGTCTTGTTATTTAAAGATGGAGCAATCAGTGCAGACACTGTATGCATTCCCCTGCCATCTAAACATTCTATGATTGTCTCTTTAAAACTAGCATTTACAGTGTCAAAGAAAGTTGTATGGCCTATATCCCCCCACCTTAATTAATTATATTGTTTTGATTTCACTACTACAAAAATGTGACATTGATTGTATTATTTTGCATCCAAACAATTCCAAAATGTTCACCTCACTCTCTAGTCTGATCGAAGAAATGACAAATGCATGTACAATCTGTGAGCTTGTGGATGGGATCTATCCTCCTTTTATAATCCCAAAAAAGATGGCCTATCCTATTTTAATTTACTACCTCACTTGCAACTAAATGCAATTTGAATGTTCTACTTTTTCCTCATGCAAATTTCTCTACCTGTTTTACAGCCTAATTTAATTGTCAACCACTTCCTCAATCAAATCATATTTCAATTTCTACATCTACCTCAACTGAATACCATGTCATGTTTCTAAATCTCCCACAATTGATTTCAATGTGAAAGTTTCTCCCCTCCCCAAATGCTCTAGCTAACCCCTGCCTCTACCTACGATAATAAACACATACCCAACTCCACATATCTTAGTTCTAACACTGAAAACCAAATTCATTGCAACCCCATTGCCCAAACACCAAAGGTAGTTCAGAGAGGATTGTGATGGCAGAATTGCTAGAGGATCTGGAGATTTAAATGTTGGCCATTACGTTTGCCTGGTCATAGTCATTATTCCAAAATTGACTGGTGTTATTGCAATGATCTGTAGTTACAAAAGCATTACAAAAAAGTGTATCCTTTGAAGACTCACCAAGAGTGACTCATCCCTTCTGAGGATGCATACATGAAGGTATTATGTTTATTATATTCAATGTTAAGTCTTGTCAAATGGCAAACAACATCATAGATAGTATAATTAGTAAATTATACCGAAACTGCAAGTCAATTCCTCCCGATTTGGAATCCATCCAAAATTCCTATTTTCGGTTCAAAATCCCTGTAGTTTGGAACAATGAATTCAAAGCAAGATCCATGCACACCATAATGAAAGATGATGGATGATTATATGACTCTGAACCTGCACGAGATCTTAAAATGCGTTGTCCTCATCATCATTTTGCAAAACCTTTTATGTCCAAATGCTCATTTCAACCCTCTGCAACAACTTTCCAAAATTATACATTGTAATCCTCCCATCTTCACCCCATGCATCAGCCCCTCAATCGGCACCCACTGTCAAAAGTCTTGCTTCAGAACAGAATTGGATCAACTGTCTACTCTTCACACATTATGTCTCTCTTTATACATTTGCCTCATATCTATATCACTGTGCATTCTTTGTTTCTATTTCCATCAAACCTCCATTCCTCTACAAACGTTCAATACATTCTGTCTTCTAATGTATATTATCTATGTATCTATCTTTCTCTCTATTTCTGTGGAGAAGTAATACTTTCTTTGTCTCGTTGAACTTCAGGTAGATGCTTGACATCCAGATATGGATAAGGGACAGACAGTGATTAAGTCATTAAATGCTGGAGATATAGCCTGAAGGATGAGCTTTATGTCATCTGTTGTTTGCTACATTTTGATGTTGGTGTTAGCGATGGGTTGCCACATATTTTCTATACAGAGGTTGAAAATTGCAGGGGAATGAAAGGAGACGTGTTGAACTCTTTTAGTTTATAGGCAATGCTGGGATCTATTGGTGTCCACCTTGACACGATGATCTTGGTAGGAAAGGTAGGCGGTAAACCAATGTAGGGAATTTCTGTTGAAGTCCATTTGTGTGGCAATGATGGAGAGGATTGGTTTGGGATCAATGGCAACAAGGCGGCCTGGAGTTTTAAAATGTCATCATACATTGGATCAAAGTGTTCTCTATGCTGTACTGTGGTAATATACCAGATTTTGAGTGAGTCCTGTAAGTGATGGAGATCTGTGAACCTTTGTCTACAACTGGATGGTGATGGTCATCTAATTCAGTTTATTGAGCAAGAGTATATGTGTAAGGGGAAATAGTTGGTGCAAGGGGCAGAGTGTAATAATATTCTGTTAAGGATACAACTGGGATCACAAGAGGACTTAGGCACTAACAAACAATGGCTTAATGTATGTATGTTGATAGCAAACATTCTGTTTTTCAAAGTGGAGACTGTGTATTTGGCCTGTATTTTGACTTTATTGACCTAAGTACTACCTAAGATAAAATTAATATGTCGAAGCTGTGGAATGGTCTTCAGTTTTTGAATTACCAAAGAACTTCTAAGCATTTTGAATGATCTCCATTCAGGTACAATGACCTGTGTAAGATCTCAGGCAAATGGGAGATGCACTCATTTATTTCAGGTTAATGCAAGAGTTAGGCAGGTCTGTATCTTGTGGAGTTAGTAGAATTGGGGTTGACGTTCCAAATAATAGGTAGTGGAGGTTTTCTGGCCCTAGCCTATGCAGGAGACACAGTATTACTGTCTTCAACTCTGCTTTCCCTTGAACATTAGTAGGTCAGCTATATTATGCTGCACATTTGATAGAAAGAAGCATAGTAGCCAAAACATTGTTACTGCTAATAAAGCAATCACAGTGGAAAATTAATTTGAATTGCTAGCGTTGTGTTTTTCCTCCAAATAGAATGGGGATTCTCAAATCATGATGTAAGATGTGTGAATGTGCCAGGCCATACGAGATATATATCAGTTATGTAAAACATGTAAAACGCAATTGTTAGATGTGTGCCTAAGAGTATATTAATAGAGTTAAGGCAATGGCCAAATATGATACAGCACTATAGGGGGAATACATCCTTGTGGCTTTTACAATCGCAGGAAAATAAGACTGTAAAAATTATTCCTGGTGTCCCAATTCAGCCCCAACATTTAGAACTCAGACCTCATAAGGAACTGTGAATGTCATACCTTGAGGATGAATTGTTTTTGGAACCAATGATAAGGGAACTTTAAGTCAGCATTTGCTAAAAACATGTTTGGCCTAGCGTGGCACGTTCAGCCATTTCTTGAATCTGTGAATCTGTGGTTGCTAAAAAAAAACAAAAATAGACTTTTGTGGTCCACTTAGAAATGTACAACCAACTTAACGTTAAATTGGTAAGGTGCCTTATTAAAGAACGTAAACAAACACAGCTGCACAAAGCAACAGGTAAAGCACATGACTTTGTCAGTAAGATGAATATATCATTTTACCATCTTATTTACTATGGAGCTAATTTAAATGTGTTGATTACTAAATCAATGTTTTATAAGATACCCGTGTCTGCTACTAATGCTGCTTGGGCTATGTGTCCTGGGGAAAAGTGTTGTATAATTTGCCCAGCTTCCCTTGAAGATGTAATTCAGTTTCTTTTTATGTCTACCGTTTGATGCTATAAGAAGACACACTTTGTTATTTATACTGTAGACTTTAGGTTTCAATCAGTGTCGTCCTACAATACATTTCTTGTTGAAAGTTGAAATACCAACGATAGGCTGGGAACTCTTAACTTATCTTCATCATGCACTTAAGCACAGATGCTCTTTATTATTAAATTCATGTTTGTATGGTATAGGAAGTATGTTGACCTATTTATATGTTAATGTATCTTTTTAAGAATGTGTGCATGTTGTTTGTGTGTGTTATGTAAATGATGTTATTTGCAATAAACGTACCTTGACTTGACTTGGCTTGACTTGAATAGTTGGTCATGCCATCCTGCTCATGAGTGGAAAGGATCTGCCCTATTTTCAGTGGACTTAGTAAGATATCTTTTGTGCAGAATGTGTTGATAATGTTGAGAAGTGGTGTGAGTGCTTCTCAGTCAATGACCGTCACAATAGAGGAGTGGATGAAGTCGCATTTATGTTGGTGTGTTTGAGAACAGAGTGCCACAAGTGTTATGAATGTGTTCCATCCTGACATCGTGTGGGTTTATATACTGTTACAAGATATGTTAAGAGTAAATGTAGTGCATTATCCTTTATATCTTGCTTGTGAAATAGTTCTTCATTTTGCTACGTATGGCAATGAATTGTGCTATTGCAGTGTTTGGTAAGGGGCTGATGCAGTGCTTCACTGCTTAGAAGATCATGCTGCCCCACAATGGCTTTTGTGTGGTTGATTTGTTTGGCTGTGGTCATGAGTGTGCTGCAAGCTGTATCGAGATTTCTGTTGTTGATGTTGTCATTTAGTTGGTGGAATTTATTCCAGAAGTTTTCTTTTCTGCTTTTGGTGTGCTTGCTCTCATTATTTCCTTGTGTGTACCAAAGTGTGACTTTTTATTTTTGTCCAGGTTTCAGGGACATTTAGGTGTTAGTGGTTCACAATAGGATCTGGTTGTGTGTGCTGAACTGGGCATTGGCATTCTCTGAGTAATCCGACATGTAGGTCAAGGTGATGATGTTCACTCCAGTGCATTAATGAGAACAATCTGGAAATAGCTGTTCAGTATTTTGCATGGTTTGTGTTGGCCACGGTGGGCAGAATGGGCATGGCTCTGTCCAATACAGGAGGGAAAACAATAGATGGGTGGAGACATGGTTAATATCAGGTTCAGGGTACTGCCATTGGTGTGGCATGCTGTCTATGGTGTTGAGCAGCTAAAGTAGAGAGTCTTTGGCGTTCTTGGGTGTGTGGCTCCTGGGCAGATTCCCAAGTAAGGTGTTAGTTGTATTGTTGACATATGCTGTTTTGATGAGTCTGCTGTTTCAATAAGAATACATTGTTTGTTTGGGTAATCAGTATCTGCCAGAAGGTCATCATCTGAACATGAGTTTGCTGGAAGTGCTTCATGAGGCGACCCACGCATGCAGCCATGTGTTCCTCCTGGAGGGTAAATGATCTTTTGGAGCAAACTACAGCCTCTTGGGATGAGGACATTCCAGAGGTGTGGAAGTGGGGTTGCAATATGTGATAAAGAATGCAGCTCGTTTGTGAATGGTGATGATGTCAGAAAGACATGATGTGTGTAATACTGCTGAAGGAGCATTCTTGAGCATGATGTTGCATGTTATTTGGAAGGTGGATTGTGAGTAGTGATGGGTATGATGTGAATGAGTCACATAGTTGGTTGAACAACATTTCTAGCCAAGCTGTACACTGACCGTTATTTTGTTTTTCCACAATCATTTTACAATGTTCTTTCAAAACGACATATGTCAGCCCACATTTCTACATTTATAGAGTCAGATATGGTGCACTTGTGTTAATGTATCAGTGTCATCCTGAACAATCTTCAGGTTCAGCCCGCTGTATTTCCCTTGCTATCCAGAAGGCCTCATTACATTTTGGGCAGACTTTATTTTTTGCAAGGAATACCACTTGTTGCAAATACCAACACTGTGAGTGTTTCCAAAAAGCTTACCAGTCATTCCATCAACACCGGTCATGGTATTGCTAGAATACTGCTAGTGGAATTCCAAAATGCCACTTACTATACTTTTATTTGGTATCCCTTTCTGCCATCGTTTTGATGTTTCAATATCAATAGCATTTAACATATTCTGTTCCCAGCGTTGCATATACACTCGACAAACTAATCAAGGCACAACGGATTCTGATTTTAAAGTGATAGCTGGGCATATTTGGATCTGGAATTACTGTGTTTATGGATCTAATGACAACTGGATTTTCTGTGATAACTATGAAGATTGGATTATGATCTATAGCTGGACGCAATCAAATGTGCTTATGCTGTTGTAACGGGAAAAGGCTTTCTGTTCTTACTGAGCTAAGTTGACAACATTGAGCAGATGTAACATTGAGCCTAAAAGAGTTTGGTGTTGCAATGATAACTGTGCGTAGCTGCGCCTGTCACTTCTAAGATAACTGTATATACACGAATAGGGCACTGCTATGGTGGCAGGCATAGTGGAACCTGACAATGCCTTTATAACTACACATTTCCTGAACAATGTTTTCCTAGCTCATACGTGAATGGCAATGATGCTTGGGTTTGACAGAAATGGTTGGCAACAGTGTGACTCTTTGGGATTTGTATAGCACATCTTGAAACTATCTGAATATATATGCCTTTGATGGAATTATCAGGTGCGTTATAGTAAAAACCTCTCATAGGAAAAACAGAATGCATTATGTTACAATGAGTCTGAACCATTGTGACATATCATGGGCATATGATGGCAACAGCTGGATTATAGTGAGGGTCCCTGGCCTGGAGGCTTGATAACCATGCCTATACATATCAGCCAGAAGTAGTGACAATGTTCAACTTTGTTTTCAGTTGGTGTGCTTTTCTACTTGTCACTTCTAAGAGGATCCAAATAGTTGAGCAGTAATGGGAATATTGTATCTACTAACCACAGCACAGTTATGGAATGTAACATGTTGTACTAATTGCAGGGCTGCGTTTCGGCACATCATATGCTTTTATGACACTCACACTTACAACACATTTTGTATAGAAACTGTGTGTGGTAAGAGTGTGCTTGGTAAGAGTATGAGTTGTGTGTGTGCGTGTGTATCTCTGTTAGGAGCAGGTCGAACAAGCATGTGTCATGTGTGAGTTTGTCGTAAGAGCATGTGCAGTAACACTGAGTTTTATGAGGCTCATGAGGATATACATGTAGATTTGATAGAGAATCTGTACATTCAGTCTGACCATTTGTAATGTACACATTCTTCATTTATATGTAAATTGTGTATAGAGACTGTACATTAATTCTTAACATTTGTCATACTACTGTAACAACACATAGTGTTTGCCAATGTGTTGTAAGTGTGTCTTTTAAAAGCTTTAATGGTAAGATGTGTGCCATGTTTGTGTGTGTCGTAGGCACATTTACTGAAGAAGCATGTGCCATAGGAGTGAATGTCATAGGAGCATGCGTCCTAAGAGTGTGTGTAATATCTGTGAGTGATGTAAGTGATTGTGTTAAAAGAACATGTGTTGTGAAACTGTGATATAAGGTGTATGAGCATGTACATGTCAGTTTTGTATAGAAGCTGTACATTGATTCTGAGTGTGTATAATGTACATGCACATTTCCTATAGAAGCTGTACACTAATGGACTATTTCTAACGTGCTGAGCTGCCATAACAGCTGGTAGAGGTTGTTGTCATGCACTAATGGAAATGTGTTGAATATGTTCATGTTCTAGATCTGGTCAAGCAGATTATTTGCCTGGGTAAGTGGATGAAAACAATATTCGTGGTCTTAGTTGAAGACTTCTCTGTTGTAGCAGAGAACCCTTGTCGGAGCATGGATTCAGAGTAATAGCTATTTCTGAGATAAAAAGAATTATCCTTTAGATCATTGCATTACATCATTTTCTTTTGTCAGCGAAGATTGTACCATGGTGTGCCTGCAGTGTTTCCGCTTGAGCTCCCTTCCATTCCATTGAGAATCCGGACTCATTGACTGCTGTCATCGCTTCCTTTGGTTTATACATGTTCAATGCTACTTACAAAGAGCTTGGAAAGATCCTGGTCTACCAATTTTGTCTGCCAAAGAATGCAAAAATAGCAAACTCTGGACGTCCTTTTTTATGTTAGTTGGGAAACATGAAACAAGTGCGGAGTCATGGGTCTCTTAGAATCAGCTCCCTGCGTATTCCCCAGGTGGCCTTGAAAGCTGTTTAACGGTAGCAAACACACATATGCAGTTAACCGGATTAAAAGTATCATTGCTGCAAGATTATCTGCTCTATGTTGCTTCTATACACTCTAGGATGGCTCTTGATCTGGCATCCTCTAGCATGTCATAGCAAACAACAGACACAATGTTATGAAGTGTCTGTTCAAATGATGTCTGCATGAGAGTTAGCACTTAAAAAGTGCAGGTAAAATAGACCATTCTCTTTATATAAAAACAAAAAAATGAATTATTATTATTAATAGCTTAACACCCGAGGCCAGTCTCTAATTGCAGGACAGCGATTTGAACCTGTGTTGCTCTGCATTGTCTTTCTTCCAAGACAAGTGCATTCCTCCACAGCTATCCTCCCAGGTTCCATGTTTGTTTTGATACTATGGCTTTCATCCCCATCCCTGCTGCCTTTTTCATCTGATCACTGAAATTCAAGTGTGGTGAATAATGTATTTTCCGGTCCATCAGGCAGATGAGCTAAACTAAAGGGAGACGTGACATATAAACTTCACTGAAAGCTACACGAGGAGAAGAGGCTGTTTAAGGGCACCTACAAGGATGTTTATCTGGAGTGATCACACATTACCTTCTCATGGCAGCTAAGAATCTCATGTGTGTTGTCAATAGAGGCCAATGTATGTCACTACGGTTCGCTACCTTCTAACCGTGTCCATGCATGGCGTGAACACACTAGGTATCAGAAGCCATGATAACTTCTTGAAATGCTTGTGTGACACTGAAAAAAGTGCACAGGGATGTTAAGTCGTGTTCAGTCTGTATATCTTGTCGAGCTTGACACTTTCCCTGTCTGGGCTGGTAAATAGGCATTTGTCAAGTTGATGAAAAACAAATTGGATAGAACAGTGCCTAATCGGAAATGACATGCAATGGTCAACAGAGCATTCTGTATGAGGAAATGCAGTAGCATCAAACAATTCTTAGCTTTCTGAACACAGTGAGATCTGATAAGGGAGCAAACAGCTCCACACAAAGGGCATAGCATTCATACGTCTACAATTATGGGGAGCTGCTGCTCGGGCAAAGGTTCAATACCCTTATCAGCCAATTAGTGTCTTCATCCTTCCGAGAATGCACCGTGAGTACTACAAATATGGGTAATAATTATGATAATGAGTTACACCAACTTCCAAGTGCACTAACACTGTAATTTCTAGTGTGCGGCACAACATAAAAGAGCAAATACAACTCATTTTATTATACATTGTGCCACATAAAAGAGCAGAAGAAAATAATAAATCAGCTGTGCAATCTTAGTTCGCTTTTAACAAATATCTGATTATGGTCGCATTGACTTTATATCAATGGGAAACCCATGTACAGTACCAAATGTTCTTTCAGATGACTGAGGAGTGACGATTCGCCTTAGTCATATGGAGGGATAAATGAGTGTTGCATTAAAATGAGGTGTTCACTTGGATATTTGTTGAATGCTTCAAATTGGAGCTCATGTTTAGGTCATTGCATTGCATTATGTAGAAGCCTCCCTCCTATAAAAGAATGTCCACCCTCACACTAAGAAACAATGCTTGGATATCTGGGACTGTTTGCCATTCGAAGATTGTTGATTGATGGTTACTCATCACAGGGTTTCACTACCTATAGTTCAGGATGTCCAGGAGGTTGGTAGAACTAAGCCAGTGTGAGCTCACAGGCAGGTCTTGAATGCCAAACTGTCTTGAAACTGCATCTCAGTTTGTGGGGATTGGATGTTAATTGTGTATGCCTCCACTGATACTTTGGGATGCTGATCCCTGGGTCAAATCAAAGTACCAGTGACTTGTGTGGGCCATTATGGTGTAAGAGCACCGGATCGTGATGACGGATGTCCAACCGGCCAAGATGAACTGCTTCCTTAATCAGAGCATAACTCTCCCATTCTGCTTTGGGATAGGTGACTCTCTTCTGAAGAAGTAAAGTCATATACAGGCCTACACAATTGTGACACCCTGTTGGGTAACTGAATGACATTCATATCGGTTCCAGTCTACTTGACCATGTGTATCTGCAGTGAGCTGTCTATGTGTTCAATGTTTGTTCTTTTCATGAACGTTGTGCTAATTTCATGGGAAACAATTAAATAAAAAAGGTATCTGCTGTGAGGCTAGACATTGCTGCTCCACCATAAATTAACCTTCGGGTAAAGTAAACAGTTCATAGTAGTGATCATGTCACTGTTTCTCCATTTTGACATGCATTCTTTGGGGCAACACAATGCAGCAAAAGGTCATTCCTACTACATTCTTACAATGCCAGGTAATCCTCCTTTTCAATAGAGAAGCAGAAAGATGTGGTTGTGAATGCGATTGGACCTACACACTATTCAATTCAGCTTCGCATAGTCCTTCTACGTTGCTGCACTTCAGTGCAACAGTGGGGTGTTAGGCAATATGCAGTAACCCTGTGGCAGACTACACCAGTGATGTCATATTGGTATTAGGTAACCCACCTATTGGTATAGTTCTGTACTACACAAGTTGGTAGAATGACTGAGCAGCCAGACTTATCCCAAAAGGGGTAAATGTGAGCTTTAGAGCTGTAGCATCAACATCCACACATACAACTAGCCAAATAACACTTACGCTCAAGGTTTTCTAGTAAAATAATGATTTATTTATTTAATAGTCAGTTTTAAATAAGCCTTCTTTAGAAAGGGCATTATGCAACAATAAAAATACACTTCATAACATGTTCTCAGAATCAAGTTAAGCATGTAGATACTTGTTAGAGATGCATCTTACATACTTCCTACACCCTGAGGTGACTTCAATTACTAGGATAGTATTGGCATTTATATATCACTTTTGCATTTGGTAAAATTCTGAGGTTGTGGAAAAGGAAAAAATGTTAGGAAGGAAAAATTTGAACAGCTTCTCAGAGCATGTGAGCACTTTTCAATCTCCCAGTGAAGTATAGATTAGATTTTTCCCATCAATACATGTTAAATGTATGCACCAACTATGAGGGACAATTAAAATCAAAATCAATGGAACGGAAGTGTCTGCAGGGAGCCAGGACAGCCAAAGTCAATTTGAACAAAGTCAATGGCACTTCTTTAGATAGCACAACTGTTTGCACAAAGTTTCCCAGCAATACACGTTAAATGTATGCACCAACTATGAGGGACAATTAAAATCAAAATCAATGGAACGGAAGTGTCTGCAGGGAGCCAGGACAGCCAAAGTCAATTTGAACAAAGTCAATGGCACTTCTTTAGATAGCAAAACTGTTTGCACAAAGTTAGAGAGTTTGTAGAAAATCAGTGTTGGGCCACATACTGTTAGGCTTGTGAAAGTCAGAGCTGAGATTAACTCTGCAAAAAGCAGGTACTGCAAGACTCACATGAGATAATGCAAGATACAGACAAAAGAGGTAAGTACTGCTTATTCAGCACAGTACATTAGATTTGAAGAATAGGATCCAGCTGGCTTCTGTTCTGGTTTCAGGGTTGCAGATCCTGGGTTCCTGGGCCTCAGTTGTGGCAACAAGAGGGAGGACATCTAGATGACTCCTGCACTGCAGTTCGTAGGTCGGCGGCGGCTACAAGCTCTTTTGAGTTCAGCAGCACTTGGCCGTTTCAGCTACCGGCAAATAGCACCAATGCGGTTGATGGACACTTGATGGGCTTCCCTTGCTTCTGGAGTCCAGCACTCTGGTGAGGTGACTCGGGCATGGGTCGCCTTACTTCGGGATGGTCCTCATGATCTTCCTGGAGTTCTGGTCTGGCTTAAAGACAAAGCACTCCACTACGGATTTCTCAACCCCTGGCACTCGGTTGCAGCAGCAGCAAGGAATTACAGCCAGTTGGAGAAGGTCCTCCAGCAACAAAATTCATCTTGGGGTTAGTTGGTCCCACTAACAGAAGTCGTCCTCTCCACAGCTTCTCTAGTCGATTCAGAAAAGAAGTTTCAGCGCAGCAGCAGGGCTTCACCAGGAAGTTCATCAGTTCAGGAGGATGCAGCAAGCTTCTCTTCATGATTCCATTGTTGGATGTTTTGTCCAGTGGTTGACTCTGCCCTCAGAACAAGAAACCTCGCCTTTTATGCAGGTTTCTCCCATTCAGGCACAGCCTAGCTGTCACTCACACCGCTTCCTGCCAAGCCAGACACACTGGAGCCAGAGGTGGGTTTCAGTACTGAAGCCCGCCAAAGGCAAAACAAACAAAAGGGTTAAACCTGGTTTGGAATGTAGAGTAAAACCCAAGAAAGGTCTCACAAGCAATACATGGTGTAAAAAGATGGCTGGGGCTATTTTGACAAAATGGGCACCCATGGGTGCTCTACTGCAGCTGAGGGTTCAGCTTGAGGTAAAAAGGCACAATGGTAAGAAAATTAAACCACTGCCACCAGCCATTTAAAGTTGTGAGGATAACATCAAAAATGTTACATGAGTAAGTAGTTAAAGGGGCTATTAAGCAACACCCCAGCACTCCATAAAAGATGGTGTGTGCTGGACTTGAATAGGAAAAAGGTAGTAAAGACAATTTCACTTTACAACTCTTGGGAACAGTAGTTTCACAGAGAAGGTATCTAACCTTATGAGAAATCCAACCAACTTCTCTGTGACACTGCACTGAAGGTGGTGTGCAGTGGTCAAAGTGTATGAAAAGAGGTAGTGGAACTATGTTCCCTGCTGGCCTGCCCCTGCTCCCCACAAACACCATTGCCACACACAATACACCCCCCAAACACTTGCACCTGCTGTTTAAGGGACATTTCAGTGCACGGCACTGAAAGTGAAGGTTTCAACTTCTTCCTATACTTTTATTTTAAAACAAAACCGTTCCGGAGTGGTTTCTTTTTAAAATAAAAGTATAGGAGCTGTACAAGGTAATTTAAAAAAGTGTAGGAGCACTGCTCCCGACCGCTCCCGCTCGCTTCGACCACTGGTGCTGTTTGAGATGCATATAGAGTTTGTCAGACTCCAAAAACAAAGAAACACAGACTCCAAATCAGATCAAAATACACGAGAGAGTGAGCAAAAAATATCTTACTCACTCCAGGATAAAAATTATTAAAAAGTCCTTAAATCCAGCAAAACAGCTGGGAATTTCTCAGGTTGAAGGGAATTAGCACAGCAATGGGAATTCTCCCTAAAATGGGGCTTGTAAACATCTAGGCACATCACTCTGGTACTGAAGGTTCCCGTTTTATACATCAAGAAAGGAAAAGTAATTGCACTTCTCCACACGGGGACAGCACTCAATGCGGTCAAGACGCCAGTATAAAACTCAAAAAAAGTAAGTCAATCCACCATTCGCCAAAGTTCTTATGCCATATCCAGTTTTATTCAAGGCATTAAAAAATATGAAGCGTTTCGCAACGCTCCCGTTGCTTGCTCACATATAAAACATAATGAGACTGTGAAGTGCTTTTGAGTACAGAAGGGCTCGATCTCTATGATTCTGCCCTACACATTTTGTCCTTCTTCTCTTTCAGCTCTTGCAATACCCCATAAGCATTCTGTGTTGAATGCATGCGGCCATTTTAAGATGTATTGATTCTCATGCTTAGTGCATTTTTTAGAGATATCACAATCATTTTTTTAGTGCCGTTCAGTGTGCAGTGACAGGTTTTCACTTTCATTTACGCGACAATTTTAAATATGTTGTCGCTCTGATAGTTGTTTATTGAAATCGAAACCTGCTCGCTGTACACTTACACATTATTCCCAATTACGGCCTGAATTTGCAGTCAAATACTCGAGTCATAAAATTAATTGCACACTGCCCCTGATTAATTTTCTATTTAACAACTTTACATATGTGAGGAACTATGATATTCCGATCGTTTGATCTTTTGTAAGTTCAAGATTATAAAGTGCATAGTGCTGTAAACATAACTCTCAATCCATTTACCTTAAAACCTAAAGTGCATAGTGCAAAGTGCTTTGTTAGTATCTTGAACATCAATCCTCACACATTGTCAAATGAATTTTCTGTGGCAGCGAGATAAAAGAATGCTAAAGTGCTTAGTACTGTAAACATACAACAGTACCATGGCCAGTATTAAACGTGCAAAATAGAAGCCAGGATTTCGGGCAATGTAAACAGGGGTATATCGAAGGACAAGATGAATGAAGTCAAGACTAAAAGCTATACAGTTCTCACTATTACATAAAAAGTCAACACACATATAACAATTGTAGAAAAGATTAAAGTTAAAATAAGTATCAAAAAATCAACAAAAGATGTTTCCTTAAATTGCTAACTTAAATACATCATCAAGACTAAAGCAGAAGAGGAGATTCATGTCCAAAGGAATGTATACAGTTCTTCATCTAAGTTATGTTCTCCTGGTTTCTTGGTTTGAAAATCTAGGATGAATTGTGTCTCCATCTGGCGTAATTCAAGTTCACGGTTCCCTCCACGTGGATTGAGCTTTATGTGGTGTACTCCAAAAAATCTAAAACTGTCTAATTTGCTCTGGTGTTGGTCTCTGAAATGTACTGCCATTGGGTAGGAAGCATCTACATTTTTTATGGCCCGCACCCGCATATGCTGTAATATTCTCAATTTCAGTTTACCAATAGTACTTCCCACATACCAAAGGTTACATGAACAAAGCAGTACATATACTACAAATTCTGTATTGCATGTTATTTTAGTTTTCACCTCAATATTATGACCTAATATTGGGTGTGCATAATTTGTTTTGTTCAGAGCAAATTGGCATGCTTTGCACTTAGTGCATTTGGAGAACCCAGTATTCTTTTTATTCAACCATGTGGATGCAGCGTTGGTTTCTTTCTTCGGGGAAATTAAGCTGTTAACCAGTGTATCTTTGATGGAGGTAGATTTTCTGTAGGTTATGTTGACTTGGTCTCCCATGAATGGAAATAAAGTTTCATCGGTTTTTAAGACATGCCAATGTTTATGTAATATTTTCCTTATTATCTTTGCATGTGAGCCATATGTGAGTATTAATCTCACATCATCAGGTTCCTGAATCTTTTCAGATGTTCGATTGGTGGAGAGTGATGCTGTTCGATCTAGGTTTCGTGCTTTTATGTAAGCTCTCTCAATAATTGCCTTAGGGTACCTTTGTTTGGCAAAGTTCCGGGCTGTGATCTTGCATTCTCTATAGAAACAATCTAAATTGCTACAGTTGCAATGGATCCTGACAAACTCACCGTATGTTATACTCCATTTTAATGGAGTCGGATGATTGCTACTCGCAAATAATGGCATGTCGGAACTCGTTGGTTTTCGATGGAGTTCTGTGCTGATTTCTTTACGATCAGTTTTCACCAGTGCATCTAGAAAAATTAAGGATTCATGGCTATAAGTCTCCGTAAATTTCAGATTCAAACTGTTGACATTTAACATAGTTACAAAGTCAAGCCAGTCCTTTTCTTTTCCATTCCACAAGATGAATAAGTCATCTATGAACCGTAACCAGAGGACTATTTGGTTAGTATACTTGGTATTGGCATCAGTCCAAACAACACATTTTTCCCACCATCCCATTGTCAGATTTGCGTAGGGCGCTGCGAAACTTGTTACCATCGCAGTTCCGCGCAGTTGATTATAGTAGGCATTGTCGAAGAGAAAGACGTTATTCGTTAAGCATAGATCTATCATCTCCATAATCATTTGTCCATGACTTAGATAATTTAACGATCTACTGTCAAGGAAGTATTTACCTGCTTTTTTTCCATCGTTGTGTTGAATGGAGGTGTAGAGTGATACTATGTCCAATGTTGCAAACATGAAATCTCTTTCCCAGTTGATTCCTTCAATTTTACTGAGAAAGTCTTTGATATCATTTAGATATGAAGGTAACGTGAATACCAAGGGCAATAATGTTTGATCAACATACTTCGACATGTTTTCCAATGATGCCCCGTTTAGAGTGACATTGGGTCTTCCTGGGGGACAGGTGGGATTTTTATGAATTTTCGGTAGGAAGTAGATTGTGAGTATGACAGGTGTTTTGTTGAAGAGGTACTTCGAATCATCATCATCAAGTATGTTTAATTCCTCCCATTTGTGTAAGAAGCACTCAACTTTCCTTTTTATGAGTTCCAATGGGTTTTCTTCAAGCTTTTCATAGCAGTAGTTGTCACTAAGTTGTCGTTGTGCTTCCTTTACATAGTCTTCCCTGATAAGGATTACTATGTTACTTCCCTTATCTGAAGCTTTTATGATCACATGGTCGAGTTCTTGCAATTCTTTTAAGATATTTCTCTCCTTGAATGAGAAATTAGGCTTCATGGTATTCCTATATGTTCTGACTTTTTTTAGATCCTGGATGACCAAATCCTGGAATGCTTCAACTCTGCCTCCTGGCTGGAACATAGGATTAAATCTGGATTTGGCTTTTAGTGTACTCTTGAGAGGCCAATCAGTTTCTATGTCCAACATTTCAGGAGTAATGTCAGAGGTCATATCTGTTGGTTGATTTATGGATTCCAACTCGGCCAAATCAATTAATGTTTCCAAATCCTCGATAGCTACTGCTGTTCGACCTGATGAAACCAATTTAGGTTTTTCTTTAGGTGGATTCAAAATAAAGAATTTCTTCAGCCAAATTTTTCTCATATATTTGAAGAAGTCTATTCTGGTTTCCGTGTAATCATAACCTGCTGTGGGGCAGAAGTTAAAACCGTATTGGAGAACTTTAGCTTGTTCCTCGTTGAGCGCATAATTTGAGAGGTTGATGATACTTTTGTCAGGTTTATCTGGTTCTATCTTGCCTTCTTCTTCCCAGAGCGTGTTGTTGCTCCTTGATCTGACTCTGAGCTGCTTATGCCCTTGTCCCCTCCTTGTTTTATTCTTCCTCCTGAACCCTGGTGCTTTCCTCATCCTTTGCCTATATTTTTTGTGGGATTTTTTTCTGCCATCGAGCATCCTCATCTCCTCTAAAAAATTAGTTTTCTTGGGGGAATTTTCACTGCTGCTTGCAGAGGCTTCGGAATCCGAAGTTGTGGCTGCTTCGTTCGAGGTGGAGTTTGTTTCCTTGTTTTCTGCATTTTGACTCGCCATATTTTTTCTCAGATTGTCGAATCGGCGTGCAAAGGTATAAACTCTTCCTCTTTCGTAGTCCTGCTTATCACGGAGGAACTTTCTCTGCTTGCGTAATTTAATATCTTCTTAGTAAGCTATTAGGGTTACTTCCATGCTTTTTCTGAGTTTGTTCCTTTCTTCGCTAGGTGAAACAGCGGACAATTGTTTATTAATTTCTTCTATTTTGATTAGTACCTTTTGTCTTTTGATTCAGGCATACTTGATCAAAATGTTCAGAAATTGTCCTGAGCACAAGTTTGTGGAATCGCCCCATTCTTTGAGCATTTCCGGATCTTGTTCCTCGAAGGAAGGTGATGTTAAAATTCTAAGCCAACGTGGAATCCTTCCAACATCCACATCGTTTTGCAGTGAATGCTCCTCCCACCATTTACTCACTTCTTTTTTCTGTAGTCTTTCCAATCCTTTCAGTAAGCTGATTTCGTTTTTGTCTACAATGTTTTTTTCTGTTACATTTTTGTTTCGGATTTTTACTTTGTTTTGCTTCACTAAATAAATGATGTGCCTCTTCACAGCATGCATTTTCTTTATCAAGTTGTGATGCCATATTCCTTTGAAGGATATTTGCAATTCATATCCTGGAGGGAAATGGCGTTAGATGGAAAGAATTCAAACACCCTTGGTGTGAATTCGTTTAATGGGGAGAAAGTGACGCTATGATTTGGCAGCAATAATACACACAAGAGAAATCTTTCGCATAATCCGCTTCACAGACCAATGTGGACAGAAGTATATTGTGTGTAAGTTACCAGGAGTTCACTCACCGAACGTTGGTGTCTCTATTCACCCTCCGATGACAACCGGTTACACCTCTGATCAGGCGGGCCCCTCCCGGCGACGAATACACATGCTTTTCCTCCTCTGATGTAATTCCTTGTCCGGAGCAAAGGCGGGCAGCCCGTACGTGACTCGGTGCTCCTTCTTTGTTTCAAGCAAGCCAGCTGGTGCATGTCCAGTGCCTGTCACTAGGCGCGTAAATATTTTAAAGAAAGCAAAAGTAATTGCACTTCTCAACACAGGGACAGCACTCAATGCGGTCAAGACACTAGTATAAAACTCCAAAAAAGTAAGTCAATCTACCATTTGCCAAAGTTCTTATGCCATATCCAGTTTTATTCAAGGCATTACAACCTAGGACGCGTTTCGCAATGCTCCAGTTGCTTGCTCACATATAAAACATAATGAGACTGTGAAGTGCTTTTGAGTACAGAAGGGCTCGATCTCTATGATTCTGCCCTACACATTTTGTCCTTCTTCTCTTTCAGCTCTTGCAATACCCCATAAGCATTCTGTGTTGAATGCATGCAGCCATTTTAAGATGTATTGATTCTCATACTTAGTGCATTTTTCAGAGATATCACAATAATTTTTTAGTGCCTTTCAGTGTGCAGTGACAGGTTTTCACTTTCATTTACGCAACAATTTTAAATATGTTGTCGCTCTGATAGTTGTTTGTTGAAATTGAAACCTGCTCGTTGTACACTTACACATTATTCCCAATTACGGCCTGAATTTGCAATCAAATACTGGAGTCATAAAATTAATTGCACACTGGCCCTGATTAATTTTCTATTTAACATCTTTACATATGTGAGGAACTATGATATTCCGATCGTTTGATCTTTTGTAAGTTCAAGATTATAAAGTGCATACTGCTGTAAACATAACTCTCAATCCATTTACTTTAAAACCTAAACATATATATATATATATATACAACCACAACCACCACAGCATAACACACCCATAGAATCAAACATCCATCAAATATCCACCATCTACAGTTTGATTTGTATTGTTTGTATGGTAGGTTTTGGCTATGTCATGTAATTAAGATGTAGAGTTTGGCAACAAGCACTGCAATTTAACATATCCATGGAAGTAAACATTTTGAATTGTGGTGTACGGTTAGATGTTTGCTTCAATGGTTGTGTTATGGAGCAGTATTTGTGAGTTTAATTATAATATACTTACTGTTTGATTTTTTTGTGATTGGATATATTTTTTCATGACTTGGGTAACTGGAGCAGATATTATTTTTCAATTTTTGTGATAAAAGAAAAGATCATGATAGTGTAGGTAGTTGATAATGAGTTATTGCATTGCATAATAGGCATGTCTGCGTTATTTCGACCCTCATATTTAGTAGTTTAAACCAGTGTACTGTGCAATTTGCTCAGTTTCTGTGTTTGTTTCTTAAATTATTAGGTCTGTGGACAAAAAAAATCAATGCTGGATTAAAAAAAAAATAATAATTTGTTATGGTACAATACATTTCTTTCTTTCTTTTCAGTGTTTATGTGTTGTTTCTGGCTAATATTCTATCTGTTGGCTTGTTGCAGATTGTTAGATACCTGTTTACATATTCTAACTGGTTATAGTTTTTTATTTATATTTTCAAGTTACTCATCTAGCTGTTGGGTTGTTGTAGATTTTTGGGGCAGTTAAATACATGTTGGTGTATTCTAACTGTTTATTTCTTCTTGTAATTTAGTGGTATTGATTTATCTGTTTGGTTGTTGCAGCATCGTGGGGCAGTTAGATACCTGTTGGCATATGCTAACGGTTTATAGTTTTCTAATTGAAGTTTCATTATTGTTTATGTACAGATTAGTCATTACATTTTGGTTTTAAGAATTTAAATAAGTGTTTATAAAATTTGCTCGTAATCTTTGCTTCAGAGTATTGGAATTATCATTACATTCGAACCATCTACAATTCTTTTTTATATGTGCAGTGTAGTGACCTGCATTGGTTGTGGCTCCTGTGTGGTAGATTATACCTATTGTTGTGAAGGTTTTGTTACCAAGTGACACTTGACCATGTGTGAATCCAGTCAGTTTGCAGTTGTTTTTGGAACTATCTGCATTGTGACGTAGAAGCATTAGTCTTACGTATTGACTATGTGTTTGTATTTGTATAGTGGAGCGATTATCTGAATTGCAGGTAGTACATAATCTGCCATGGTTTGCATTTTATACAAGTTGCTGAAATGGAACGGATTCACAGTTAGGTATGGATGCATTCACAAATAGTTCATTAGGGATTTGTTCCTGTGCCATATTGTTGCGGAGAGTGCATGTATGTTTCCACATGTATGAAATCTGGAAGATTTCATTTATAGGTATTTATAGGTATGTTTTTGTACATTAAACATTCTTATGGATCTTCTTGTGAGTTTATAGTGAATTTCACCATTCCAGCACAGCATTCCAATACTTGTCTTATTCCTTGAACACTGTATGTGTTGTCAGTATTGTTGCTTGCATTTCTATGAAGGACTAACATTTGCAAACACAATTGGTCTGTATTGTGTAAGTAAATGTTGTCAACAATTAGTGGCAATTGGAATAGAATATTTATTGCTACATTTGCGTAGCAATTTTCACCAGTTAAATTTGAATGAAACAGATAGTTCTGTGTCCAAGTTATTTCTTTGGAGTGTGTGTTGCTGCTTTGAAGATGTACCTGAGTTACTTTGAGTACTAGTTTCTTCTTTGGTTGTAGTAATTGATGAAGTATTAGCTTCTTTTACTCTCTTTCGAGGATTTGCAGTAAGATCCTGTTGCATTTCTTTTTGAAGTAGTTTTCTTTTACAATGTTTTGCTTTTTGTGGAACAGGATAGGTTTTCAGATGGGGTGTATAGTGATCGTAGTCTATTGTATTCTAAAATGCAAGGAATATCAGCATTTACTTTACCTGCATCAAAGTTGATTAGAAATAGACCGTCAAGTGTACGTAAGTGTGGTAGTGCTACATAGCTCATGCCTTCTTTAAAGACAGTGTTCCCAATATCTATCAATGCTTTATCTAGGGTAAGGCCTTGTGATTTGTGAATGGAGACTGCGAGTTAGAGAAAATTGTTCTCTGCGTACATACATTTCTTCAAAGCAGGAATCGAGCTGTTGATCCCCCTATCCTTTTTACTTCTGATAGTTTTTCAAAGAGAATATTGACAAACTGAATGTTGTTGTCACGTGGGTATGTTTGAAAGCCAACAACTGTACCAAGTGCTCATTAACTAGTCCTTGTTCCACATCAAGGTTATGTATAAGCATTACTCTACAGTTTAAAAATAAAAATAATGTTAATATTTTATCCAAACCAGCTGTGTTGGAGATACAGTTTTCTAAGATATTTATTGATGTTGAGGCTTGTTGACACATGGGTAGTATCATACCATGTACGTCCAGTGTGTCTGTGGAGCAGATTTCAATTATTGGTTGTATTTCTTTTTTCAACATTGTTTCATTGAATTTGGAACAGCTTGCAAGACTTGGCATCAAGGACATTCAATTGACATTTTTATGTGCTAATTGTTTCATGACATCAGTAGCACATGAGTTATGGCCATAGAATTCATGGATGTGATGGGTTTTTAATATTGCTTGTGCTTCTTGAGATGGTACACCAACTCTAATACTTTTTAAAATGTTGGCGTATGTGAGGTCTGCAGACTGGCACATGTTTTCTGTTAATTCTCTGTATTGGAAATGTTGCCAAAGGTTGACATTTCCTATGCTGCCAATAGTTTTACGGAAGAGTTTGTGTCCTAAGGTTTTAAACATAGTTTCATCTTTCACTATTGTCAATTGAAGAAGATCTCCGAAAACAATAATGTGTTTTCCTCCAAAGAGCTCTTCGTAGTTTGTCTTGAGTACTTCTTGTAATCTGAGGTGAATCAAAGCCAAAATTAGGTTGGAGACCATGCTCACTTCATCTATTAGTAGCATTTTCATTTGTTTTAACACTCTGCCTTGTTCCATTGCAGCTTCTGTAGAAAGTTTGTAATATTCTAATTTGTTTTGGTGTTCTATTGGAAGGAGTAGTCATCAGTGTAACGTGATACCACCTATTTTGTAGGCAGCTAAACCTGTGGGGTCAGTTACAACAGCTGACAGTTTGTTGTTTGTCAATTGTTGAAGGAACTTGCTGATGATTTTGATTAAGAATGTTTTGCCTGAACCAGCTTGACCACTGACGTGTAGTAGTATAGGTTTGTAATTTTGGCAGGTACATTCTTTATTTTCATGTTGTACACCATATGCAATTTCTTTTGTTACTTCTTGAAAAATGCTACGCTGCTCATTGTTCAGTTTTGATTGCAGTACAGTTAAGTCTTTTGTATCTTCTTCATAGTGACACATGGTGTGTTCTACTTCTGTCATAGCTAATTCTGCTTCATTTGCTATTAGTGGTTGTCCCGGTGGTTCTTCACTTTCAGTTACAGAAGGTTGACTACTGTCGTGAGTGTCCTTATCTAGTTGGGCCTGGAGTTCTTCTTCGTGTTGCTGTCAATTGTGCAACATTGTTTTGTACTGTGTAAAGTTTATATCGGTTATAGTGCTTTCATTTGCTTTGAAAGCGTCTTCATAGGAGTCATAGATATCTAGTAACTCTTCTTCTTTTCTCCACGGTTTAAAAAGTTGTAGCAGGGACATGTAATATAGTTCTTTATGTTGAGGAGTTTTTAATGACAATTTGATATGATTAATTAAGCTTCAATTGGTAAGTTTCACTAGCTGCCTTCACAATTTGTCACTCTGTATCTACCTTTGTTTTCATCAGGTTTTATCTTATTTTTATATGTGAAGTTTTGGGCTATGTGGTATAGACACATGGTTTCCAAAGTGGTAACCTGTTTGGGTAGTATGTGTCTAGTAAATTGTTTCTCAAAATGTCTTGGCTGTTGGGATCATTTTTGGCTATTATTTCTATGTAGTCGTATGATTTTAGAACTCTTTTTCTAGATTTAGCAGGACCAAGACTTAGCCACACTTTATTTTTAGATTTTCCATACAAAGCAGTACCGGTTAAACTGTCTGCAGCTTCAGAGGAGCTACATTCTCTATGAGAGAGCATTTTAATGCCAAAGCTGTACAATTTCTGAGATAGCATTTTGTCTGATGACAGGTCATCCCAAAGGTCTTGAATCTCTGTTTTTTTCTGCTTTGGTTAAGTAGGCTATAACATATTGTGCAACTGCAGTGGAATTGTCTGCAATGTACTGCACTTCTATGTTTGCATTCCATAAGAAGGCAATGATTGCATTGTAATCATTGATATATTTTGCTTCTTCTGTTCTTTTTATGTAATATGTGTTCTTAGGTGATTTACCTTTAACACTATGTCTAACTGAAGGAATGATGTTGTTTACTTGACCTGTTGCTGTAACTGGTCTAGGGAAACCAAAGCAGCATTTGGTGTAGTATTTCCCTTTATTTTTGTATTTGCGATGACAATATTTCCCACATTTGTGTCTTTGAAATTGTAAAATGTGTGCATGAAGATCACTATTTGTTGCTTCTGAAGGAATTTCACAAGTGACATATTTTTCGATAAACTGTAAAACAGTGGCAATACTGTCTTGACCAAATTTAGAAGCATCTTTAATCCATAAAGCATGTGGATATGTGATGCTCCTCGGCCTGGTATTCTGTTCTCCAAAGGGGAGGAACAGTTTTATTACAAATAAAGTATAACATAGCAATGAAGTGATGATGGAAATATCTTGAAACATTAACAGGATCTAGAGAGCAAAGTTCTGCAGGTTTTAGTATATCTATGTTTCTTTTGTTTTTGATTGATATCCATAGAAAATCATGTAAATCTTCCGAGGCATATTCTGCATAACCTAATGTAACAAGCGAAATGGGTGGGCCAAGGTTTCTTATCATACAATGTACATCTCCGTGACATCGGAACCAGTCATCTTTAGTACCACGCATGTTTGCTAACAGATGTGTTATGCTTGATTGTAAACCCTCATTTTTTTCTTGCACTTTTGTAGTAATTGCGTAGCTGACATATTTTGAAAATGGATACCTGATTTCAATGTGTGTGCAACTCTGTAGCATAGAGTTGCTAGTTCACTTTCAAAGAGTAGGTGGAATATGTATTCCACATTTTGTCTAAATCTGGGATCTTCAGAATACATTCGTAATGAGCGGTATTCTGAGGATGATATCTGAGTGGGTCTATCATCGTACCTTCCCCCTTTCCCAGCCAGAAAGAGTACAGGAAAAGTGCATGCTTCTATACTTTTTTCCCATATGCTTATTGGTGATCCTTTGGTTTGTTGCATTTGGTACGTTTCTAGTGCATCATCTATGGTGTATTTAGAGTGTGATGGATGAATTGTATAATGGTCTAAAATATTGCCTACTGTAGCAGGATCTAGAAGTTAAAATTGGCCAGTTTCTGGTGACTCTTGAATTATTTCAGTGTTTTGCGTCAGGTTGTCTTCAATATTAATTTCTTTGTAGTATTCTTTATTGTCTTTTATATATTGTAAGGCTTGTCTAACTTTATGTAAGTCTACGAGTTGTTTCCAAATTCTTTTTGTCATTTTTAGGTACACCAATTACTAAGACAATTAAAGATTGCACTATTGGATGTTGCACTCCTAGAGTGTGTATATTTTCTTTCAGATCTAATGGTAAATAAACTACTTTGCCATGAATGCCTTTCACTATTTCTGAGGGAGGTAATTTTGCTGTTTTTGGTTGAAAGTGTAGTATTGATTGAAATGGATGCACTGTTTGAATTATGATGCTCTCATATAAATTGAGTTGTTGCAAGGGTTTTGGTGGTGGGAATAATTCCAAGTTATTTGTGATAGCATGTGAAGGAGTTTGGTTGTTGTCAAGTTCTGCAGTGCAGTAACAGCAAAGCATTAAGGGGTCATTTATTTCATATTTGGTCTCTGCTATAAGGTAGAGAGCTAATTCAAACTATTTGGAATTTTCATTGTCTTCTATTTTGTATGTTATGTCTACAGTTTTTGTGCTACTTTTATAAAAAAAGTTCTGCGGCAACACACACACACATGGTTTGGTACTTCAGTGGATTTACTTTTTTATTTCAGTATTTCTTGTTTGTATGTATGTAGTAGAAGGTTGCCATTTGTAGAATTGTCCCTAGTCTGTTTTAAAGCTATTGCATTTTGTAAGTGGCTTTCACTTCTAAAATATTTTCACTGGATATGCTCTGTTTCTTTGAGTAGGTCCTTGGCTGTACCATGTAGAAGATTGTTATTTAAATTGTCTAATGCTAAAGTGGACTTTTAGCATAGTACAGTTTATGGACTAGGTGCCTTATAGTTGAATGATGTGTTGATATCATTTTGATATGATGGAAGGCGATTTTACAATTAGGTCCTGAAATGCAGGCTAATGAAAGTCCTTGGCATCCTGTGTGTTTACGCAATGGACAGGTATTCATATTTTTTAGAAGTTTCATTTTGAATTTGTCTCTGCCTTTTACATACTGATTGAGGAACTTGCATAAAGATTTGAAAGATTTTTTGTCAATGTTACACATTGACGTGCATGGCCATTTGTACACTGGACATTTTGGTTCAGTCTGATGGAGAGGTGATACTGAATTTTCTGGGGATATTTTTGTGAGCAGCGTTTCTTGTTCCATAATGGTATTATTACGTTTGTCATACCCTTGTCCGCTGCTATGGGTGGCTATTGTGTTTGTTTGCTTTTGTGTATATGCTTCTTCATTGAAATATGGTCCTGTGCTCATGGTGTGAATCCATTCACCTCCACAGATATTTAAGAAGTTATTTTTGTTGACATTCTGTTTATTGAGAAGTCTTTTTTGTAATTTAGTAGTTAGTTTTGTTAGTGGTTTCATTCTGTTTAACACTAAAATAAATAACTTCCTTTTTTGAAGGATTGCACTGTCTATGAGAGCTTGTAAGATTAATTTTCTATGGTATGTTTTAATGGTTGTGCATGATTTGTCTCCTGTTTTTATAAGATTCTGAAGGACTCTGTTGCGGAACATTTTTTGTAAAATACTTTTTTGTATGGTTACTTGCCACTACATCAAGATTTATAGGAGCAGTGTTCGCAGTAGTGGTAGCTGAATTCTTGTTAATCAGTTTCTGTTTCGTTTTACATTTTGAAAGAGGAGGAAAAGTTTCTGTGCTGGAAGCTTGTTTTTTTTCACTTAATGACTCGATTAGATCTTTTGTTTGAACTTTTTGTCCACATTCTGCTAGAGATGGATGCTTATTTTGGACACTTATTTTCATTTGCTCTACTTCTGCTTTGCTTTCAACGGACTTGCTTTTTGGTAGGCAATCTTTGGGGTCTGTTGAAAACAAAAGGTATGGGTTGGACTGTTCTGCAATGTATGTGTGCTGTGTGCATGAGTGTCTGAGTGTGATGATGTATGTGGTGGTGTGTGATTGTGCATTGGGCAGTTACAACTAGTTGGGAAGTCTATTCTTGTATTTGTGTGTTACTATACTGGGGTTCAGATGACAGTACAAAGTAAGCTAGTGGCGAAGAGAAGCACTAATATTAAATCTAATTGTATAGAATTAAAACAGTTCTTTGTTCTGCAATACTAACATTCTAGATGTTGATTTATGGAATTTATTCGCTGAAAAATGGGGATTTGTGCACCAATACGCCTGCAAATTCCTGTTTAACAAATGGGGATTTTCGGTGCACAACTTCCGTGAATCAACCCCAGAGTGGGTTTCAGTAACAGTAAGAATATTATGGTAGAATTGTACTTACTGGGCCTCATTACGACCCTGGTGCTAAGGGATTACCAGTACCGGTAAGGATACCGGTACCAGTAATCCCTTAGCGCTTGATTACGAGGTCCTTTTGCGGGTTCCCACCTTAACGACTGGTTTTACCAGCCGTTAAGGAATGGACTCGCAAAGGGACCTTGGTGCTAATTACAGTACCGCAATTTGCGGTACCGTAATTACCGCCTTCCCCATTCCCATTATGCCCTATGGGGCAAAAATGGGAATGGGGAAGGGCCATGGTGAAATGGGGAATTACCGCCCCACCAACCTTGGAATGGGGTGGTACTTCCCCCATTTCACCATGGCGGACTCGTTACAATACCGGCAGCAACCATGGTGCTAATAGCGCCATGGTTTAGCGCCAGTGTTGTAATGAGGGCCACTGTTTTTGTTTGGAATGAGCAGGTTTCCTCTGGGTTGTTGTTTGTACTTCAGATGCTGCTGCTTTTCAGGAGAGTGGTCTTCACTGCAATTGTAAAAGAAAGAAGTTAGTAATTGTGTATGTTTATAGCACTGATGTTAATTTAAACATTGATTTGTATGTTTTTGTAGTAGTATTCTTGTTTGATAACTGAACATAGTGTGTGATTGCAGTTTACTTTGACTATCTGCAGGCTTTATAATTTACTTACAATATGTTAGTTGAACATGCTTTGCTAATGAGTAGACTACAAAGTATATGAAACTCACTTGGTTTCTTAAGGCTGTGTTATTGAATGAAAGGAGATAAAAGAAATAATGATATACTTTTTTTGCAACCTGTATAAGGTAAATGGCAGAAACTGTATAGAAAAGCATGGAATATATTCATTTGTGAAGGTATGGGTACTAAAGCAGAAGGATGTGATTTACAGGCAGCGGTGTTATTTCAGCTGGGAGTTTTTCAATGATAGTGTCTATCTGTGTGAGTGTATGAAGATGCATGACCCTATCCTGACTGTTTGTAATTTAATAACACACTACTAAGTGTTTTTTCTACAATTCTACTGTT
Organism: Ambystoma mexicanum; assembly: GCF_040938575.1. NCBI lineage: Eukaryota > Metazoa > Chordata > Amphibia > Caudata > Ambystomatidae > Ambystoma > Ambystoma mexicanum. Next base: position 483,435,268 of record NC_090926.1, read on the forward strand.
ATTTCTCTCATCTTTTAATATTATATTTTTTTAGATAGTTGTGTGTTTAAAAAAATTGTAGATAGCAGACATGTTTGGAACTGATAGTTGATTATAGCAGATGGGAAAAATGACAGTAAGTTACACAGGTTAAGTGGCAGTTACTCTGTTTATATGCATACAATAAGAGTTGTACATGTACTGTGCAGAAAATATGGATACCTGTAGTTTGTATTCATGCATGTGGATATGCATGCAGCTACAAGTAGAAATCTTGGAGACTTGTATAGTAGTTTTTGTACTAGGTGCTTTTCAATGATATGAGACTTGTACTCATAGTGATCAACAGTACATTTGAAGTTCTGAACTCTGATGATGGAGTTAGATGTAGAGGTCTTGGATGTGATTGGTGGATGGTTGTGTGACTGCTTAGCTGTATCCAATGAGGGAATGGCACAGAAAGTGAAGTGGAAAGTGTAGAAGGGCTGTCCAAGAGTTACACAGTCCACTGACACCACGGCTGTCCACGTAAAGGGCTTGCCACATCCGGGGTTTTCCAGCAAATCCAGCATGCAAAGGGGACTGTAGGGATTAGCCAATCAGCTGTTGAGGTTGTGGATTTCTGTTGAAAGACGCTGTGCGTAGTGAAGATGGCAGAGGTGGAGAAAGTCAGGGTGTTGGTGGTTGGAGATATGTTTGTGCATGGTTTACAGCAGTATGCTAAATGCAGGAATGTGGCAAACAATTTTGATGTTAAAGGAGTGGATGTGGTGTGGAGCACTGTCCCTGATTGCAATGTACAGGGAATTGTACAAGTTTGTGAAGATATGGGCATGATGAACAGTCCCCATGTGGTAGTTTTGCACTATTTGGGCTTTGGGCTATGTCAGTTCCCCTACTATGTTGGCAGATTTGGAACACTTGATTCAAGCTGTAATGAAAATCCTTCCAAATGCCAAAGTAATTTTTTTTCTGGATTAGTAGCTAGGGCAATATGGGACAATAGTTTTGTTTTTTTTGTCCTCAGCTAAACATTGCTAGGCGTGCAATCAACCAAGGCATGTGTGCTTTCATGCTGGTATGTTCTTCTGTAATAATGAGCATATTGATTCCAGTAATGCTGTTTATTTTAAAGAAGATGGCATGTTTTTATCTTTTATGAGAAATGCCATGCTGTTCCAAATGTAAGGGTTGCTTTGGAGAAGGTTATGTGAAGATTTTAGTAGTATAGTAAGAAATAAACAAAAACAAAATAAAAAATAACAGGTGTCTGTCAAGCATCTGCGATATGTCCACGGACATGGTGGCAGGGATTTTGGGGTGGAGAGGCATGCAGATTAGAATGAGTAGAGCAAGGGATTGGTCAACAAAATGTACTGGGTGTGTTGTATAAGGAGAGGGTTTGTCAGAAAGTCTTTTTTCTGCGAGAAGAACAGATAACTATGGATGTGTGTTTCAGAAAACAGATTATCTAGATTTTGGGAGACTCATGGATACATTGGTTGGAGGTGCATGCAGAACGCTGTGGAGTAGCTGTAGATCTTGGATTCCCTCATGTGGAAGTGCATTGGCATGGAGTGCGTGGAATGGAGTGGCTGGACTTGGTACCTCTCTGTGCTACTTTGGAGACACAGCATCATCCAGACATAATTATAATTCATTGTGGAGGGAACAGTTTAGGACATGTGTCTGGAATTTCTTTGCAATAATTGGGAAGGTCATGCACATGTTTCCAAATGTTCAAGTAATTTTTTTCTCGTATTGCGAGACAAATGTGGCTGTGTTTTTCTTCATTTGATCCACAAATGGAGAAAGTGAGGCACAATGTCAATAAGACAGTTTGTGCCTTTTTATGAGATGTTGGCACGTCCTCTTTTCACAATGAAAATATTATGTTTTGTAGCACATATATTTTTCGCAGAGATGGAGTCCATCTTGCTTATGCTGGCAATCAGATTTTTCTGAGAAATGTACAAAATGCATTGCAACATTTTTTGGAATTAGAGCAATTCTTTTTGCAGTAGGTGTTCACTATTGGAAGTTTTTCAAACACAAAAAACACCACCAAAAGGCTCTTTTCAGAGCCACCACTTCCTTCCAGAGAAAAGTGCAATGGTTTTGTTAGGGCAGCACCTCAAAATGTTATATGTCTGCAAACTGTTGCAGACTTCTAAAAATGCACAGGGCCCTGCACTATTTATTTGTCACTTCTATTTTTAAACTGTGAAAGGAGGCTCTGAAAAGAGCCTTTTTTGGGGGGAATTTTGTTGTTTTATATTTCTTTGTATTTTTTTCTCACTACACACAAGGAAAGGATGGGAAGGGAGGGTAAGGAAGGGACACCAACCACAGGGATAATAAAGGGCATGTGGAGAGAGGAAGATGTAGGGTGGGCCTTATTTAGGTAGGTAGCAAACCTTCTCATTCTCTGTGACTGCAGTCTCGAAAGCACTCTGAAGACTCTCCCCCCTGCCGAGTACTGTGTCGCAGTACATACACAATATTGTGACCCTCGAAAGGTAAGGGTCAACAGCATCATGGATGGCCTGTGAGGCAGCTGGAGGGGTGTGCTGTCCCACAGGAGTGTCTCTGGTGGTGACAGGAGTAGAAACAGAGGATGTTGTAGAGGAACTCAACCTACTATGTTTATCTCAAGTTACAACCTTGCGAATAGCCCCAACGTGGAACGACATTAGGTGCTGCTTAATGGATGTCGTACCAAAGCTGTACGAACCAGGGCTCCCACGACTCAGCACCATTTTGCACTAGTTGCAGGTGACCTTGTTCACACACGCTTTTGGTACTCCACCCTGAATGGTAAACAACCGCCACACCCAAGACATGCGGCGAGTGCTGGTAGTAGGGACTTCCACTACTTCATCCTCTTCATCCTCTTCATCCTCCTCCTCTACATCTTCACGTGTGTTCCCCTCTGCAGGCCCTTGTTGAAGTAGTGGTGGTGGAGGGGGTGGTGTGGTGCTGAGGCACAAGTAGCACCAGCTGGAGCAGCAGCAACCATAGATGCCATCAGGTTTGATGATGGGAAGCAGCAAGAGCAGTAAGATCAGCAAAAGCCAAAATAGACAATTCTCTGTCAGGTAGCCAGAAGCACAATGACGATGAGCTCTGGGGTGTGGCCTTTTATAGGGGTGAAGGAGCGCGCTCCATGGACAGCCGCGCTGTCCGCAGACAGATCAAACACCCCAAAAAGTTCCAAAAATTATGTAGAAAGCCAGGGTCATTGTCTGGGACGTGTGCAATGGTGAATTTTTACTGAAAAATACTTTGGATTGTCAAAAAAATCACTTTAAAAATGTGCGGTGACCCGGACAGTGTCCGCAAATCATGACACACACTCATAGTGGGTGCGGTCACATGATGATATCGCAAACACGTCCGCGTTTGGGACGGTTGTCTGCAGGGCACCAAATGTGTGGGAATGATCCTGCTCATGTGCACGATTGTTCTACGGACAGTGTCAGGTCCTCAAACTAATTAAAAGTGCGACACACATGAGACGGATAATTACAGACAGGCGCAATATTCATAGGGCTTATAGGTGTGGTGTGCATGTGCGTAGATATTCTATGGAGAATACGGAAAGGTATGGTGTCCTTCGGACACCTCCATTATGGTAAATTGCAAACATTCCGGACACCGAGTGTGTTCTAAGAACAGTTCCATCTTGCTTGCGGACAGTAAGGACAGGTATGGTGTCCTTAGGACACCTCCATTTTGGTCAATGTGGACATTCCAGACACTGAGTGTGTTCTACGAACAGTTCCATCTTGCTTGCAAAAAGTACGGACAGGTTTAGTGTCCTGAAGACACCACCAGTTTGGTTAACTGCGGACAATCCGGCACAGAGTGTGTTCTAAGAACAGTTCCATCTTGCTTGCGAACAGTACAGACAGCTATAGTGGCCTTAGGACACTGCCATTGTGGTTAATTGCAGACATTTCAGAGACTGAGTGTGTTCTAAGAACAGTTCCATCTTGCTTGCGGACAGTACGGACAGGTATAGTGTCCTTAGGACACAACCATTTTAGTTAATTGCGGACATTCCGGACACCGAGTGTGTTCTAAGAACAGTTCCATCTTGCTTGCAGACAGTAGAGAGAGGAATAGTGTCCTTAGGACACCGCCATTTTGGTTAATTGCGGACATTCTGGACACAAGTGTGTTCGAAGAGCAGTTCCATCTTGCTTGCGGACAGTAGAGAGAGGAATAGTGTCCTTAGGACACCGCCATTTTGGATAATTGCGGACATTCCGGGCACCAAGTGTGTTCTAAGAACAGTCCCATCTTGCTTGCGGACAGAACAGACAGGTATAATGTCCTTAGTACACCTCCATTTTGGTTAGTTGCAGACATTTCAGGACATCGAGTGTGTTCTAAGGACAGTTCCATCTTGTTTGCGGACAGTACGGACAGGTATAATGTCCTTAGGACACCCCCATTTTGGTTAATTGCGGACATCCCGGACACCCGCGCTGTCGGTGGATAACCTAACTGCCTTTTAAAAAAAAAAGACACAAAGTACTGAATTAAAACACATAATATTTTTTATTATATACAGATATAAAATTTATGAAAGAGATGGGGAAGCAGAAACTGACACAAATACAGGGGAATTAGGTATTTGGAGAGGATGGATGGGAGGGGATGAAGGGATGGAAGTCTCATCATAACGTTTTTCTTGGTGATAAGGGTTTGGGGATAGTTGACTGGGACTTGGAGAGGGGGAACAGGTGCATGTGGGACAATGATATTTATTTTTTTCTTTTATGTGGCCCTCCACAAAATGTTTTAAAAGATTGAAATTTTACATAAACATATCAATTTTTGTTCCATGCGCTGCAAGTATTTTCTAATGTCTCTTTTGGTATATTATTTTCAATGTTTGTATGGTCTGTTAAAAAATATATATATATGTTACGTACACATACATTCATTATTATTAATTTGCTTATATAGAGAAGTGTCTACCATTAGTATCACTGGCTTCACTCATTTCCTCACGTGGGAAGGTTTCTTCAAGCCATTCCAAAGTACTGGACATTTCTGTATAAAAAAATATATATATATTACTTTTAGTGTACCTAATACAGAAAGTTAAGAAATATATAAGAAAAATGAAGTTTACTTACTAGTTTCTGGTAAGTTTTGTTGTTACTGTTGTGTAGGTGTGCTGTTGCTTCTTGCTGTGCAGTTTCTGTGAGGTAATTATGTTGGATGCATATCTTTTTTGTTTTGGTATATTCCATTTTAGTACATATGCTATTTAAATGGACGGTTCATGTGTTACATATTTAGGTTCCACTTATATATTATTACATATAATGTGTTCATGTGCTGCTTTTTGAACTTGTTCAGTGTTTATATGGCAAGATAGAACAATCTAAGATACCCCTGAGTTTTTGCGAAAACCTATGAAATTCAGTTAAACAAACATTGTTAAAGGGACGTATATACTGTATATACTCATATTTGTATGTATTGTCGTGTCTTTGTGTTATGTATGTAATAATGAAATTATATAGTAAGTGGGTATTATTAGCAACTTATTACAGGTTGCACAGTACACAAAACTCTAATAAGAAAGCATTTATCATTTCACTATTAAACATGGGAAGATTTTGAATATTGCACCTCCATCATGTATGCTGCTCACAATGCTTATGTTTATACATGAGTAGCTTATATTGTAGAGAACTTCATAATAGAATACTATTTATATCAATGCATTGATTAATGCACTACATAGCTCATGACATCTATTCCAATGATCCTTGACACTTGTTTTGTCAACATTATAATAAGAATCCCTTGTACAGCTTTTCATGAAAAGTAAATGAACAGTTGATGTCATCAGAGATGTCATTAATGACATTTGTGATGTCATATTTTATGTCCTGGGTGTTAGTCTTAGCAATGCGCAGAGGAGGTGCGAGTTATGCTTGTTTAGCTTAGCTACCATATATATATATATATATATAGGGGTCACTTCTTTTTCGCATGTTTTTCAAGTTTGACTAATACAGAAGTAAATGTTCATGCCTTTTAAGAAGCTGTTCCGAGGATGAAAAAATAATTTTCCACTAATCGTAATGTGGTTATGGAAAGGGATATAGTAAGCTGAACACCTGGTAATAAAGGGTAGATTATTGAACAGTATGAAGATGCACTTAGGGTATGCACTATCATTTGTGACTTTTTCCAATCCTTATATGAGGTCATATCAGAACAACTCACAGTACTTGTCAGTGACAAGCAGATCGGGGAAGGATTTTAGTTGACATATAGTGGTAATTTAACTCTTGATCAGACCATCTCTGTAGCCAAAATCATGGAACAGTCAATGTGTTTTGCAAAAGAGATCACCAAATTAAAAACTAGTAACAATGTCAAAACACAGGAACATGCAGTATGTGTGGTCAGTCAGACACATTTTGCAATGATAAAGGATCACATACCAAGAGAACACTGTGTATTAGCTGTGGCAGGGCTGTACATATTGCTGACTCCAAATGTTGTCTCAAATGGGATAAGACTGTTGTCTTTCATGGTAGAAAGGGACCGCTTGCCATGATTTCCAAGACGAAGACCAAACAACCTAGGGCTATGCTGGCTAGGGCTGATGGGATTTCTAGTCCAAAAGATTTGGAGAGCAAAATGTTGCAGGCCCCTGCTTTAGTGATCAGTGTGGTATTTCACATGTATTGTTTAATCCTGAAGTTATTGCCGAAAGCACGTCCACTAAGCTTGCACGTGAACGTTCTAAATAATGCTTTCCATAATTCGTACTGTACACACCCTTATCATATTTATAGAAATCATACTTGTCATGGGCATGCTTCCTTTATCAGACCATCGTCATGGGTAATCAGGCCTTGAGGGAATGTGCTAAACGTGTTTCACCCTAGAAGTGGTGCATATTCATTGTGCAATCAGGAGGGCTCAATGAGGGGGGCAGGGGCATACCTTTGTCCCCTCTCTGGGTTGCAGTTACAGACTGTAAATTCCACCACAATATTTGTGGGAAGGTTTTGGCCTCTTTCAAATGCAGGATGGTTGGAAAAGTTGACGGTGATGTCTCTTGTGCAGAGGGACAGGTGAAGAGCCCCACCCACCCTGAAAAATGACTTATGACCATAGGGCGTCCCCAGCACAGATTGTGATACGAGGGGCACTGTGGGTCCTGTCAGAATCTGGATCAAAAACTTTGGACAGCATTTTTTGTAAATAACTATTGTATCTAGTTTACTTGTTTTTTTTTAATAATACAAATTAATAGCGCATCTGACATTTAAAATATTGAACTGCAGATAACAGGTAGCAACAAGGATGCTTAACACTGAGGGTCTGCAGAAAAAAAAATCACTATATTGCCTAAATCTATGTACATTCCCAAAAGCAATCATGCCAGTCGCCCACTTATACATCCTAGCCAGGACTGTAGGTACATCTTGAATGCATGCAGGTCATTAACAACAACAACATAACATGTGCCATGTCCCCAGACATCTTTCACATGCATCATATTTGCAACATTGCTTTTCCAGCGTCTACATTAATAGCAGGCTATATCCAAACAGACTGAAACATAAAGATAATGGGCAACCCTACATTTTCAGTTCAGTACTCATGCTGGGTGAACAAACATACCACATCTTCACAGTGCCTAAAGTTTTGAGAGCAACGAATATTCTTTTTAAAATCTTTACCACCCACTCATCTTTACCCTTTGAAAATGTCAGGGTTGAGTAGCAGTATGTTTGTTTGGTTTTAAAGAAAATCATAAACAAATATATTGAATTCGTAAGGAAACAAGGGGCCTGACTCGTATAATCAGAATATATGTGTACTGTGTGGTTTGAGGATTTCTTTTCCATTTCGTATATGAACTCAACAAAGTGTCTGGGGGATATTGTCACAGCAAACAGGCATTGTCTATCGTCCGATATGAAGTGAATAATTGCTTGCTTTTCAATGGCAGTTCACACCACATTGTCTCTGGTTCAAAGTCATCTAATATTTTAATGTGGGTATCAGAAGAACAACATGGTTGTGTCTTACGAATGATAATCTACCTCCTCTGTTTTTGCTTTCTTTTCTTTGTAGATAAGGTAGATAAAATGTATTTATTTCCGATGTGTCCATTACCATACACATCAACAGTTCCCAAAATGTTGTCTTAAAAACCTCAACATGCATGTATGTTATTTAACATTACAAATATCTGTCCTTCTAAGAAATTCAGACACATCATATATAAAAAAACACTTTCTTCACAATTCAATCCATAACTTATTGCAGCACTGCATGCATTTATTCCATTACTTCTGAAAAAAAAAAAGAAACGGGGCTAACCGCCTTCTGCAAAGTTCTATAAAACGTGGACATATTAACACACCAGTTTTCAATTCTTCTTCTTAGCCCAAATAGCATTTGCACCTAGAATTCCCATATTCCCCGTTCATACGTTTCCTTACCGGCAAGAGGTTTCATCTAACAAGGAGGAACCATCTTCTACAAGTCAGTAAATCTGACCTGAGAAGGTCTCATTTCTTACTCTGTGGTTTTTTTCGAAAATATTCCCATTCAGAAGATGGCCTTCCCCATTCAGAAGATGGCCTTCTTATTTCCTTCCCCACATTATTTGTATTCACAGAATAGTTTATTTCACAGTACATTTAACATGCCAGGCCCTCCACAGATTGATTGCTGCTTTGTATCATTCTTTGTAGTTATAGAGCATAATTTTGCCTACAACACTCTAATAAATAGGGACACCACCCCTTTAGTAACTGCATACTTGACCCTATCCGTCAACCTCACCCCAAGCTTGATGTCAGTCTGCTAGGTAATTTATGTTCTACAATCTTTAGCACATTGTCTTCGACCATTTAAAAATAATGTTCTGTGCCATCATCCATACATAGCTTTAGTCCCGGCACGCTGTGTTGGGACTCCTAAAAACATTCCTCCAAATATTATGAGTTGCTTGTGTTGGAAGGTTTTGTGCAGTTCTGTCGATGTGGCCCACATATATTAACATCCTACATTGTGCATTTTTTGGAAACAATAGACAGGGAACATCATAATACATATTGACTTTTAAATGAGAACAAATCATGAAAAAAACACAAAAAAAAAGAAATCCAAGGACAGAAAAAGAGATATTAAGAAAAAAGGAATGTTTCCAAGTGTTATCAAGAAATGAGATAGGGAGCCAAATGCTAATTAAAGGGAAGGGCCTTCCAAATCTGAGGGGTAGCAGCAGAGCGCAATTCATTACCAACATATGTTTTCCTTACTAGCACAAGTTCAAACCATGCCAATGACTTGCTTCTGTTTTCTTACTGACCAGCTGAAACAGCTAGTTGACTGAAAGGTATATAGGCCACTGAAACTGGATGAATTTAAAAGCAACACAACAAAGTTTAAAACGGCAGAGAGGATAGCAAAGGAGCAATGTGTTTGTCTTGGAAGCAGAGCAATAGAGAAGAAGACAGTTTGGAATCCTGATCCTCACTTAGAGGCTGGTCTCTGGTGTTAGGTGCATCATAAAAGATTAATTAATTAATTAACTCAGGTTTCTAAGAGTAGCCGGTGCACATTTGTTAAGATGGGCCTAATGTGGTGATGTAATCAACAAACAGCATTTTGGAAGGATGACATTTAGCCCCAACATATATTTGGGGATTTACATAAGTAAGGGAATTGACCCTTCAATGTGTGGTGATACTGAAGCCTCTGCAACAGATTTGAAAAGTTCAGGGAGAATTAAAGATTTAATCCTGTGCACAAGAACAATTTGTTAAAAGGGCAGTTTCAGTTTTTTCATTGACACATGTACCCCCATTGAAAATGTATTGTTCAACCACAAGACAAGAGAATGAGCAGTGTAATCAAGAGGGGGGCGATACCGTTCCTGTTGAAAATGGACATCCAACTTTGGGCCGCATTATCTACTTTTCCACTGGACCACAGAAATATTTATGTTTTTAATGAGTTACATTTGTCAATGTCCAGGACATTCATACCTGCAAAGGCAAGAGATGTGCTCATGAGCAGAATATTTTTAGTGCAACTGAGTATCTTCTGAATATTAGTGGATATGAAAGACAAGACAACTCTTCAACCAGATCCCATTGTCTCTACATAGAGATTGAACACAATAGGAGACAAAATAGACCCCGGAAGGACACTATATTGTATGGAAAGTGAAGGAGTGCAGAATAAACACTTCTGGACATTCTGATATCTGACAGAGAGGAAAAATTGAAACCAGTTCACCACCCATCCACCAGAATACATCTGGGCAGAAAGAAAAGCAAGGTATACCATTTGTTGCTTTTCTCAAAATCTGATAGAGACCCAACATCAAGAGTAGGATGGCACCACCATCATCACTTGGGCGAAGGATGTCAGCTACAACTTGAAGAGTAATCGTATCAGTGCTTTAAGGAGGATGAAAGTCAAATGCATACAAGTGTAGCAAATGGAGATTGTCAATAGCAACTGCTTTCTCCAAGATGTTCCTAAGGAATGGGATACTTATAATGGGTCTATCGTTCCTCAAGATGGGATAGGCACAGAAGATTTCTGCAGCATGGTTGAAATTGCGCCCAATTTCAGCTGATCAGGAAAACAATTGCATTATTGAACAATTCACAATATTTGTAAAAAAATGTATTGTGCACTTGGTTGAATATACAAAACTTTGGGAACAGATAAATACACTTTAAAAGCATTATACATGTTATAATAATAATCATCACAACAAATGTAACACATAATAAATAATAGACTTCAATCATACAATCAATATTATAAGCAATACCATAAGCACACATCATATCACGAGAAATATGATGTCCCTGCCAACATGTAGTTGAATTCAAGATTAAAATTAATTTACCATGCACACTTTTCAAGAAAATCCATGCATGTAGAACCCATTGTGTCCTATTCAGGTTGTTTTATACAAACTAGTTCTTGCAAAAGGTATTTTATTAAGTTAATATAGAGTTGTTTTACAGCTTCTTTCCAGACAGAGTAGCGTGCTCCTGTACTAAAATCAGTGAGGATGCTCCATACAGGGTGCTCCAGAATTCATCTTCTTGGACATTTGTCACACAAAAGTGGAGTGTGCTTTTTGATAGTGACATTTTAAATTAGGGCATTGGGTTAAAATATGGCAGTTTGATTTTGCCGAACCATGAGAAAGTCTGCATAATCAATCCTCAATCGGTATACCTAGCCAGCTTACAATATATGCAAACGTTGGCAGGATATTTAGGCAACAGTGAATAATACATTCTCTCAATGTACCATCACAGATCCTAAATAGATATGAGTGGGCACCAGTAGAAACAAAACCCTGCTGGCTGTATTCCAAATATCACCTTTTACTGCTTAACCTTTGGATAGTTTCCACACCATCCCATGCTCATGTCTTCTGTTTAGGAATGTTAAAATAATCTAGCATATCAGATGTTGCATCCACTGCAAAATTCACATCCCAATGTCGACACACTGTTATTTTTAAAGCCCTCAGAAATGTGTTAGAAAATTCTGCTTCCAACTTCGTTGCTAGAAGGGCCAACAGGGTGTTACTGGGTGTTATATTGAGTAAAAATGAGAATTAGAGCTTACAGGGCTTTAACAGCCACTGAGAACAAATTTAAATTAGGCCCAACTCACATCATAAAACCTCCACTGGAGTTGTCTTACGGACATTTAATATATTTCTAACAATGTTTCCTTCAAACTGCTGCAACCTTCCCACATAGGGTTCCAATTCAAGGCCAACGGTAAGTGCTGGAAATATACTGGTTAAGTATATTTTAATTAAACCTGCCAAATTATTAACACAAATATTAGTAGCAAAACTATTTATCACAGGCCATTTCTAAAAATGCAAGGCAAAATGAAGTCACCGTAGTGAGAGTAAGTAGGAAATATCCAAAGAGAGAATCTAAGAAAAATATAGCAACCCACAACCTCCCAATTGGCGTAATTCATTTTCCATACAAAAGAGCCTTGATACTTGGTTTTGCTACCAAGTACCATAACCTTGGTCTTGAAAAAATTGATACTCAAATAGTTTATCGGAGCATATATGGATGAAGCATTTGTAGAGCGCCCTAGGCCGACTAATGTATGGCCCTTAAGGATTGCGTCATCAGCATGCATTAGCCAAAGCAGAAGTTGCATTACAAATCGTGGGGGGAAAGTTTTGCACGCCGTCCATCAAAGTATGAAACGTAGAGGTTGTATATTAGGGGTGCAAGAACACACCCCAACTTCAATCCTGTATTCGTTTTGATCAAGTGTGATAAGCTTGCCTCTTGTATCAGGCGTGTGGACACTGCTCCCGATACCCCAGTTCGCTTGTTTGTTCCAAAGATGTTGATGACAAACTGTATCAAACGCCTTGGAGTAATTTACAAAGCATAGGAACAGTTTGTGTTTACAGGAAATTGTATCTGAAACCAGGTACTGTAGTGTGCAACGATAAAATGTGCAATACAGATGCCTGGTTGACATTTTATGAACCCAGCAGTGTCATCAGCTCACTTACTACATTTTTTTTAAAGAGAAGAGACACAAAGATCTTGGCGTTGGTGTCCAACATGGCTAATATTATAATACATTCAATATGGGCCAGTACAGACTTTCTCCAACTATCAGGGATCAAGCCCAAAAAGAATATCTTGTCAAACCAGCCCACCAGTAATCTTGCCCAAAGAACATGATTGGCTTTCAATATGGGCCAGTACAGACTTTCTCCAACTATCAGGGATCAAGCCCAAAAAGAATATCTTGTCAAACCAGTCCACCAGTAATCTTGCCCAAAGAACATGATTGGCTTTGTAAACTACATTAGGAATGACATCAGGTCCAGGGTACCATTAGCTTTTTTGTCTCTCAATTACAATCTCTATGTCATCAGTGCCAAAACCCTCCAATCTTCTTGGTTTATTTATATGAACAGGTGCCAACACATGCATTATTGCAGCATTATAATACAATGAAGCTATATAAGAAGACCAAGTTGCCCCTGAAAAGGGGTTCAACTCTTGCATGGAAACACCTGCCATATAAGATCTAAAAAAGGACCAAAACTTCCTGTTGTTGTTAGTATGTAATAAGTCAAACATATGTGTCAACTTGGCACTATGCAATAAGCAGCGATGTTGATGCACCCATTTTTTTATATTTGGTAGTTAAAGAAGTCAAGGTAGCAGAATGTACCGAATCAGACAGATCAGTATGTTTCATAATCTCCACTCAATCTCTTGAGTAAGCTTTCTTTCTCTGCTGTATAGCTAAATCGAAAGGGCTACATGCCAAACTGTATCATGCATCCTCATTCTACACATTTGTAATTGATAAAGTAATTATGATAGTGCTGTAGTTGTATCTCCACCATAATGGGTAAGTCTACATTCAACCCATGAAGGATCTTTGGAAAGAAATTTGTTACATTTCTCAATATTACATCCTGACCAACAAATGTGATTTCCCTGGTTGTTGGCTGAAACTTTCTCACAGGACTTTCTCAAGGAAGTTTAACGCTTATCAGCCAACAAACATGTCCAAGTTAATAAAAAATAATTGCTGAGAGTTGGATAAGGTCAATAGGGCTGAGGTGGGAACAGCATTCATGGCTAATGAAAACATAATCAATGCAGTAGAAGTGCTTCGCATTGGTCCATGTTTTCCCTAATGGTAGAGAGCCTTTTCCCTTAGCATTGACGCGAACCAGGCCATGAGTTTCCAACTATATCAGACAATAAGCGACCATATCAGATGTAGTCAATGCTTAATTCCCTAAACAGATGTTATCAATGAAATCCCCAGCAATTATCACCTGCCCCAAGTGGAATTCATTATACCAATAGGTTTGCAGCTCATTGATGTTCCTACATGTAGATTTTATATAGAAATGACCAGGATGGGGGTTTCAAAAAGAGTTCTATCATGCAAGATTTCTGCTAGGAAATAGGTAGTGGGAATGCCAATAGACAAAACCGGTATAAGGACGTCCTCTACACTGCTACTTAGCACTAGAACAGACAATACTGTATCCATCAAAAAGGAAATTGTCAATCAGCCAGGTCGCCTGCAACAAGAAAATGGCATAAAACTGAAGTGGGAGAATGGATCAACAGGCTCCCGCCAATCCCCTCTCGCGCTTGGCCTAGAGGAACATGGCCTAGGCACCCGCCACGAGAGGAGTTTGCCTATCTACCAGATGACCAAATACCCTGGTACAGGAACATACGGATGTGCCCACCAACCTGCCCAGCAGCCCGCCCTGCCCATGCCGACACCTGCGGCATGGATGAACTCGACTAAACCAACACATCGTTAGAGATGCCATGACGACCTAGCCAACGGTCAGCACACCTGTGCAAACATGCACACTGGACACTCCCACACCAATCCACACGAAGAACATACTCAGTGCTATGACATAGGTGATGAACACACCCACGTACGTGCATCTTTATTATTTTTCACATAGGCTTTTCAAAATGCAGAAACGTAAGACACACAATGAACTCATCTAAAGAGCTTGCTCACGCTTCTCCTAAACCCAGGTGCCATATTCAGAAATATACAATATGATACCACAACCTAAAGCGCCTGTGCACCAAACGGTTCCACCTATACACCAGACTCAAGTAGGCCGCAAGCAAGAGCTTCCATTAACATTAAATGAACAAGAGTCCGGTTGCTGACCCTGCAGAATGAGCCCGACGAAAGCAGACAGCCAAGGGCACAATGTTGCAATCTCGCACGCCACAAGCCGACCTCAAAGTCACACCTGCAAATTAAACCAGGCACACAGTGGAAAAAACAATATTAATTGTGCAGAATTCTGCCTCAACCACGGTCCCACCTCACGTGACCAAGCCAAACCTGACAGGATGCCAAGGCCAGGAGGAAGGAGACGTCTGAATCCCCGGTTACAAGACACAGGCAGATACAATTAAAAGACTCAATGGACATCTGCGGCAGTGGGAGTAGACGGCCTTCCAACATATGAATAAATCCTCACATTGTCTGCACCTACCCATAGTGAAACATTGTTGCAAATGACAGGTGCACCGCGAGCTGGGAACAGCGATGGTCCCAAACTGGGAGGCTCGCGAGCGGACCAATCAGAACATGGGGCTCTTATCACTGACGCCATTAACATTGACCAATCCTCAGGGGTCTTCATGTAACAATTTTCATGTATCAAATTGAAGGGACAACCCAAGTATATCACCTGACTGACCCTCAACCACTAACACCGTTCTCTATACGTATGCTATACTAACCCTACCACTCGAGCAACCAATCCAGAGTGGAGATAGGTTTTTGCTAAACTTTCCAAGGTGACGCAAGTAGCGCGTCATACTAAGGTAAAAAGGGCCTGCGAGCCCCATGATTGTGTGTGTGTCAGGACGGACGCGTACGATCCTTGACCCATCCCTGCCGTTTTGTCTAATAAACAGCAGAACCACCTTGCTTCTTGCGTGTGTCTCATACTCTGTTGTTTTTGGGATATACGGGAGGAGTTGGGGCCTCCCTGCCCGGAGGTCCGCGGACGGCCCAGCCGACCCCGGCAGAATTTCCCCCCGACAAAACATCAATGTGCACTGACCTAAAGGTTCCTTCATAAATGATTTAAGACCCTGAATATTCCAGGAGTTCCAGCAGATTTGAGGTTGTGTTTCCGGAATTCATACAGGTTGCAAACCAGGATGATTAGATGGATTCAGCACCCAAGTGTTACGAGTCCTCTGCTCAGTGCTCAAGGCACGAGTCTGATGTCCAGAGCAAGGTGTAACAGGTGGTTGTGGAACAAGTGATGGAAAACTGTTCAAACAAGCATGGGATTTAACATGCAATGAGTGATTTGGCTTCTTCAAGCAAACAGTCAGCAAATAACCCATCTTATTAAGCTCTGATTGATAGGAGCACAAAAAAGCTGTAATAACTTTTGAGACAAATTCAATGATGGCCCAATTAGTGACACTACGTACCTCCGGCAAGATATGCCTTATAATGCCATATCTACAAAAGTTCCAAGGAAGTTGGAGGAATACAATGAAATAGTGCCATCAATTGGGTTCTATGCAGGAAAAAGGCTAGTTGATAGAGAGGAAAGTTCCTCCACTTTAATCCCCTACCCCAATAGCAAATATTTTACACAATGCTGCTCACACCACAAGTGGGATATTTCTCCAAGAGTGTCACTATGGTCAGCAAATGGGGATGCTCTGTGCTTGTTTTCCGACGTATCTGAGTGATGCTCAGATTCCTGCTGGCATGTCAAAACAAAAGCATTCTCAACTACCAGTTCAGGCCAGGTTACAGATAGGGGATACGAGTTTGTTGTGTGCAAAGTGGCAGCAAGGGTATTGGTAAGCTGCTTGTTCTTATGACCGACTTGCAGTCATCATTCAAGTGGACCACGTAAGTCAGCCTGTCATATCATACCATGCACAAGTGTATTAGTAACGGTAGTGAAAGGTCTGCATGCAATATCTTGAGACACAACAGACAATCCCAATGATAAGGGAAGACTTCTAGGGTTATCTAAATCGACAGAATGTGATGCATTTGGGCTTGTACTCCATACTTCAATAGTAGTCGATTTCCTTAGAGCATACAGAAGGGGGCAACCGTGTCTCTTCTTTCTCCTCATGATATTTGTGGGGTTAGTCACAGTAGTGTTCGCAGTATGGAGGCTCTTCAATCCCAGGGGCTCATTTTCCATTGGCAGCAAGTCGAGTGGTTCCATAACAACTTGCTCAATACATGCCATTGATTGGGTTCGAGATGTAGGATCAATGACAGGGCATAGTGTTTCAGAGACTCAGATTGTCAGACTCAATGTTTACAATGCCAAAGGATAAGCGTTGCAGGGAAGCGGTGGGTCAACTGCACAAATTCGTTTGAGGGGTTCCAAAGAATCACATATAGGTCCATAAGGTTCAAAGATTACATTGCCAACTTTGGCCAGGATCATTTTAATTTCACATTGTTCTTTTGCCATGTTAGTACAATGTGCAAGTGGTTACTCTATAAACGCAACAATAGATTTCAATTTTGATTGTAGTGTATCTCCTGGCTTGCCCTAAATGTTGGTAGTGGGGAAAGAATTGGCTGTTTTTTTCCCCAGGATGCTCATCTTCAGCCTCACTATTACTTTCACTTGAGCTATGATAGCTGCTGGACGAGCTTGTTGAGGAAATCAGACGTCACAGGTCAGGAGTTGCCAATAATTGGGTTCTAATTATGTTATTATATGCAACAGAGGAGTTAAACATTATATTCCTCTCAGAAGGTCCCAGTGATTTTTGTGGGAGATTGAGGCAAAAATTGAATTATTACTGTCAATGGGAGAGGAGAACGGAGCGGCTTGATCCTTCAAAAGCTGTGATGACAGCTCAAAGCTATAGTTCTCCAGAGCCTGCGAAGCGAGAATCAGCACGGGATCAGGCAACATAGCTGACAATCACCCACGATCAGTCGCAGTACAAATATGCGTCAGTGACCCCTTCACATGGGTCAGGGTAACTGATGAGGGGGGGCTAACTTATTGGCAGCAGCAGGGACCTTAGCCTGTAGTACTCCATAATAGCCAGTGATTTTATTTAGGGCTGTTTTTTTCTTAAAGGTACCCTGTTCAGAGCCGGTTGCAATTTCCGGTAGAGCACAGGGTTCACATGAAGGCGAGTTGCTGCTTTTGTTCTCAGTCGCAGCACTGTGAAGTCCAAGTTTCCACCCTGTTTGCTTTCATTATAAATCAGAAGTGCTATGCACAACAAATTTACTGGTACAATATACATATGGGCAATCCACACAGTTCTGTGTGCACCAGCCAGCAACACTGGACTGAAGACGCAAGATCCGTGGCTTCACAACAATGCAGGGGGGAACATGCAAAATGAGGCAGCCATCTTGCAGTCAAGCCCAGTTGAACCACAGTAAAATCACTCCTGCTCCATGCTCGTGCATGCTTTGTGTGTGTGTGGGGGATTAAGTAATATACCCAGCAGCTCTGTTCTTGAAGTTCTGCCTCTGCCAATAGAGCTGATTGAGTTACTGCATCCTCTCCCACGAACCACAGTAAAACCACTCCTGCACCAGTCTCGCGCCGTATGCATGGGAATTAATTAGTATACACAGCAGCCCTGTTCTTGAAGGACCATCTCTGCCAATAGAGGTAAAGGAGTCACTGCATCCTCTGCCACTGAACACAGTAAAACCACTCCTGCGCCACCATTCACAATATGTACTATAGGAGGATATTCCTGGAGGAAAGCCAACTCTTTGATAGACAAAGGAGCAAAAGGGTCCCATAAAGTAATGCCTATAGACCTGACGAGGAGAGTGGGGACAGATTTTTTTTGGTCAGCAATATCTTTTTAGTATTCAATCAATTTTATCACTGAAAAAACAATGAAAACCAGAACAGTGTTTCGCCAATGAAAAAACCTTGGTGGTGGAACATGGCTGGTACAATGATGGACCACCTGCAACAGAGCCTTATGTTTAATAGTAACTGAGAAGAATAATAGGTGGTTTTAGCCTCAGAAATTAATATTCTACAACGACAAATGGCTGAAAGTAAGCTATAATAGGTATTTTTGATATGCTGAACCTAGCTAAGCTTTTCCAATTTACACAAATATCATTATTTTGATTTAAACTCTGAGGAAGTTCCAAGGGGCCAGTCATTTTTTTTTCGTTTCTATTCTACATGACATATTCACAACATTCGAAATACCATAATGTAGGCATGAAAGTCAGATTTAAGACCAAGCTAACCATGCAGTTCCATAGGCTAAAAACAATGGATATTCACATGCAAACAGGTGCATACCCCTGCCATGGATTTGCAGGTCTACAACATTATTATCAGACATGCCTTTTTCATCCGAGGAGTCAACTTGCACCCCAACAAGCTTCTAAATGCCCCTTCCAAATGTTTGTGCAGTGCAGAATCCATGATCCATCAGGCATATCTATCGACACTATAACCAATGTCCAAAGATCCTATTTCACCCCTCCAGATCATCCCCTTGTCCTCCTAATAGACCATACTTGCCCCATGAGGATGCTATATGACCTTTTCAAAACATGTGGCAAAGTAGGATTGACAAATCTTGGTTTAGCTCTGTCTATCCAACGATTTTTTAGCCTGACTTCATCTCATCACAATCCTCCTTTTGCAATTAAATTACTCCCCACTGTGCATAGTATTGAGTAACTTTGCACAGCTTGTGTGTTAAGTAATGTGGGCACAAAGAATTGTCCACATGAACAACTAAATTATCCATGGCTGATTGTGGGCAACTGGCCACCTTTTCTTAAATCTTTAAATCAAACAATAATGATGGCTAACTCTAAAGCATAGCTATACATGTGGGTCAATGTATTGCCATGTTACAATTCGAACGTGGCCCTTATCATGAAATCTCAGTTCATAAGTGCAGAAACCACCCTGAATATTCTTTTACTATACAGAGCTCCTTCCTTAGATTGCACCGTAGTAGCTACCTTGAACAGCATCCTATTATCTTCCTTAAACCCAAAACTAAACTAGTCCTATTGGGTGACTTCAATCTATAGTTCAGATGTGCTACAGATGCTACAGCCAAAAATATGGATAATATATTAGACTCTTTAGATCTGTCTCAATATAGTAGAGTCCCCACTCACATTAAGGGACACACTCTTGATTGGGTTTCCTCTTTGAACTTGAGCCTTTCTAACAAAGAGGTGAACGTATGTCCCTGGTCAGATAATTTCTGTTTTTGCTTTCAAATACAGATGGACTATTTTGAGAGAGAGCTATTATACCTAAGTTATCACTTAAGGTACAAAATTGAAGCAAGTTACATTTCACTCACCTTGCCGACTGGGCGTCCACTCTTAATAATGAGATTATCGCAATAGACAACTTTGAAGAAATGTCCACTATATTCTCGAACTCTCCCGGCTCAATCACAGAGAAGCTTGTGCCAATTAAAAACAAAATACAACCTGCAGTGGCACGCAACTCGTGATTTAATGAAAAGCTCCAAGCACTTAAATCCAAGAAAACTAAACTCTTTCATATCTGGCGCAAAAGTAGAGATGTTGCCGATCTCGAAGCTTATAAGAAAATGTCAGCTGACTACAAACTGGCCATATACTCGGCCAAGAAATAGTCTTTTAAGACCAGGATAATAAAAGCAAAGTCAGATAGTCGAGAATTGTTTAAAATCTTAAAAGAGCAGTCGCATACTCTGGGCCTGACGCAAGCACTATTAATAAAGATGAGGTATGGTGTACGTAAACATAATCTGCCTTTTCCAATAAACTCGAGAAAATAAGAGAGGTGATCGACGAAAAAAAACTCGACATGCCGAAGCAAGTGTTAGAGGACAATCTACACACCATAATCAATAAACCTGGGGAACAAGCCACCTTCAGCTTTCAGCCTATTTCCGAACAAGAACTGGCTAAGGTTATCTCCAAATTAAAAAGCACTAGCTGCCAAGGGGATCCCTGCTCAACCATTATAATCAAAGAGTGCTCTCCAGTCCTCATCCCAGCTCTGATGAAGATGTTAATGCGTCTTTTGCGCTCAACAGAGTTCCAGATACATCAAAAATGCATGAATTACATCTTTACTAAAGAAGCCAAATCCCTGCACCCTTACTGCATCTAATTATAGGCCGATTACAAACACACTCTTTCTGTTGAGGATCTTGGATAGGGTGGTCCATAATAGGATTTCCATCTTTGTGGAGCAGAACCATGTCTACCACGAGTACTAGTCTAGGTTTCATATGAACCATGGCACCGAGACTGCCTTGTTGGCTCTTAAGTCTCATCTACTTCATAAAATGGACAGAGACCATATATTGCTCCTAATGATTTTATACTTGTTAGCAGCCTTTGACCTGGTGGATCATGCCATCTTGTCCACCAGGTTAAAGATGAGTGCTAACTTTTCTCAAGGTGCAGTAGATTGGGTTAACTCCTTCCTAGAGGGGAGGCAAGTCAGAGTAGTTAGCGATAGTGCTGAAACCAAACCTACCACGCTTATGTACGGTGTTCCCCAGGGAGCCTGTGTGTCACCTTGCTTTTATATCTTTATGATTCCCTTCTTCCAGATGCTGGAAAGAGATGGGATCATATTAGCAAATTATGCAGACTACACACAGTGCGTCATCCCCATATCAGGATCTTATGTGGAGGACAAAGGCCGGATTAATGAAATTTACAAAAAAATCCAGGTTTGGATGGTGGTAAATGGCTTAGCCATCAATAGCTCGAAAACCAAGCTTTTACTAATCAGCTCAGAGAATAAACTTGAGAAACTAGGACTCAGCTATCAGTCATTCTCTATAGATAGTTGTAAAATAGATCTCGTTTCCTCAGCTTCTTATTTTATCATACTGTTACGCTGTCTTAGACCATTTGTGTCATAAACAAACTGTGAAACACTGGCAAGGGCCATTATTGGAGCTAAGATTGATTATTGTTGTAGTCTCCTGGTTGGTCTGCCATTATCAGATTTTCATCGACTTCAGGTCCTACAGAATGGAGAAGTCAGAGTTGCGAAACGCCTGACAAAAAGATATCACGTGTCGGATGCATAACGTAGTTTACACTGGTTACCTGTTCAGGCTAGGGTTGCTTTTAGGCTTCTCCTTATTACACACAAATGTGTACAAGGAACTATGCCTACGTACCTTAAAGAAATGATCATCTCTAAAAAAAAATCAGAACTCTCAGATCGGACGAAACTAATGCTCTTATCGTTCCGCTTTTGAAAACCGAGAAGCAAGCAATGCTGCTTTTTACATACGCAGCTCCACAGAAGTGGAATTCTCTCCCATCTATATTGCGGGTTACTGCATCCATCGAGGTCTTTAAGAAAGGGCTGAAATCATCGAGCGACTCCCTACTTAGCAATCGATTCAGTCATCTTTAGGATTGGGCCTTGGCCAGTTCTCTTTATTCGCCTGTTCTGTGTGAGCCCCCATTTGTCTGAGTTTTGTGTTCCAGCACCCTTAAGCCTTCGTGTACCTGGCAGGCTATATAAATGGCATACATAAACATAAACACAAAGCACAAGAAAAAGTGTCTGTGAAGTATGATGTTACAAAAAATGGAGTAATTGCCATTTGGCATTGAATCATATATCACTGGTCATTAGAACAGACTAAAAATATCATTAAAAGATAACGTATTTGACTTGTCTACACCGAGCACAAAGCAGCCAAGCAAGGATCAGTGATTCAATAACAAAGTCGCTGGTCTGTGTGCTTGTGGGACGAGATTTCCCAGTGAACTGATTAGTGATATATTAATGTAGGGAAATCAAATAAAGCCTTACAAAATACAAAATACAAAAAAGACATTTTCGGAACAAAGGTATTTTTTGGGCATAACAATTATCTTATGCCACCCAACGAGTTGTTTTTCATAGTACAGTTCCCAACTCCCTCTCGTACCAATGTTCTAACCCATAGTAACCAGGCAATATTGTGACTATCTGCATTTCTTCTTTCAGGGTATTTCCACTTATTCCACGATTTTGTTTTACCTTCCCTCAGCCACTTCTATGTCAGTAGGTTTTGTATCACCTGCTTCATGTTTGCCTTTTTATTTATTTATTTTATGTGTTGATTATTTATAAGGCGCCAAACAGCATGCATTCTTTCTTCTAGATCAGTTGGTGTTGACCCTTGTTGTTTAGCTTCTGTAGTACCCTGAATATGTAAATTCATGAATCTATGCCTTTCCTCAGTGGTGGTTCCTAAGTCTTATTGCAGACCGTTCTGCCACCACTTTAAAATACTTTCCCTTGTCACAGTCAACTGAAGCAATCTAAGACACATAGCAGGGTTTCCCAGGAAACCCCAAGGCTCTAGGGAAAGTGGTCACTGGCCAACCTAGATGTTCTTGGAATCCACAGGCTCCTTTGCATGTCTGGGATTATAGCCTTAACCTATGACAAGGAAACGGTCAAATAAAGGAACAGAAATCTCAATTTTATAAAAACTGCCAAAAACAGTTTAATCAACAAAAAAAAAAGCCTTCACTATATCAAGCTTGATATATACACACGGTTCAATGCAGTAATTTATAAACTGTCTCTTTGCCAGTTTATAAATTACTGAATTGAGCTGCGCCGCTGGACTGGTTGTGATATGTTTCAAGGAGAACATGTCTATCTGGGCACGTTTTGTTTTTCAGCAGTCAAAACTGTGGTGAAGAAGCCTTTCTTAAGATGTCATTAATTTATACAGACCACCCCTTTCACTCCCAACAAAGTTCATCAGGTTGTGGTCCAATTCTTTTTCAACTCAAAATTGATTATGTAAAATCTATTCTCTAGTCAATGCCTACTAAAGATACATGTAGTATGTCAGCTCATGGTGCATCTTTGTCGGGGATATTCTGCCTCCAGAGATGTCATTCCACCTTTCTATAAGGATGACAGCTCCACTAGATGCCTATGTAGAGGAGATACCAGTTATATATGTCTTGTTTAGTTGTCACATTTTTGCATGGGCTGTCACCCATGGGCATAATTTTAGGGGGGGCTGGGGTGTTTGTCCCCCCAACTTTCATGGCACACCATTGTGTCCCCATTCATTTGGCTGGGGCACCTTTTCTTCAGATGTCATGCCCCCCCCAACAGCAAAGTTACTCCATTGCTGGCACCCCCGCCAGAACCTCTACTTCTACTGTCTTCAGGGATGTTTTTCTTCTATAACATGCCTGTGACCATACAGTGGTATGGTGGCATTTGATAAGACCACTTCAGGGTATCAGTCCTCACCAACACATTGAACATTGTGAAAGGTGATACTGTATTATGGTTTGCATGCATTTTGGTAAACAGTTATGCAATTATAATATCAAGAAATAATAAAAAATAAACTGCTCCATTTCTTTTGATACCAGGCAAGGTCTAACATACACAGCTGCATTGTTCACCTGTCATCAGCTTTCTCAGTTTACCAAAGTATCAGGCACAACAAAAATAAATGTTTCCAAATATGTAATTCTAAGCTAGTAAACATTTAAACCAATATACGCATTTGGGTGTATTAGTAATTATTCGAAGTAGCTGAGTATGTAGGCCATTTCATTTCAGAAGATGGCATCTTGTGGAAGTGATTTCGTGAGTGTTGCATGGAAAAAACCCATTGTCATAAATTTGGATTATGTGAGAATTGTTTTGGATGTGTCTGTTACCTTTAAAAATGTTGTTAAAAAGCAGAGCATACATGGTGAGGATCCCTATCAGGAGAGATGTTTGGAGGACACTTAGAGGAACAAGCTTGATGTGCATGCTCTACAGCCATTTGGTGGCAAGAATAGGCCGAGCACGGCAGCAGGCTAGTACAAATAGTGTTTGTGAAATTCACTCTGGCATATTTGTATTTTGTATTTATTTCATGAACAGATATGTCAATTTCAATTATAATTACACATGTACAGATGGCGGGGGCATTCCCTTGAAGGGAGTATGGTGTATGTACAATAGCAAAATGATGATAACATGTCAAGATCCAGTTTATGAGGGCTTTACAAAGTGGGACATACACAAGGAACAATAGAAGAATAAACTGAAATATATACATATTACATTATCCTATGCGGTTCTACAGAGGGATTGGTAGGGTCAGGTAGGGACGATGGTGGAGAGGGTAGGGGGAGCTCCCTCTTTAACATTTAAGTGAAGTGTACTCTGAGCTTTATAGAGATCCACAATTGTCTGCCTTTGATTTTGATGGGCAACATGTTCCAGTGGAGTGGGGGAGCAGTGAGAAAATGCAGAATCAAGAGGAGGCAAAAGGAGCATTGAGGTTGAGTGCAAAGGATGATCAGAGGGAACAAGACGGTGAGTAAAGATAAATACAATCAGACATGTATTGGGGAGCAAGACCTTGACTAACTTTGTAGACTAGGAGAAGTGACTGGAAAAGGGAGTCGATGTTTATGGAGAATCAACCATCATGAAGTTGGTAGGTAGAAGAAGGGGGGTATTTTGTAGAGGGTGTCGGCAGCAATGTTGAGAACTTTGTCTAGAGGGTGGATGGAGTAGATAGGAAAGCCAAGAAGTAAGCTTGACCAGAAGTCTAGTTTGCTCAGCATGAGGCAAAGATTAAAGTTTTTGAAGAGTGGTTAGTAAAAATAGGACACATTTTCTGAACTTGAGTAAGTGAATAGGTGCAGCAGAGGTAGTAGCAGGAATGACCCTAAAGTTGCAAGCCTGGGGAAAAGAAGCAAGAATGTCAGGCAGGAAGGAGTTAGGAGAGGGGAGGGGAGAGTCTACATTGGTTGCTGTGAGAAAGATGATGAGTTCTGAATGAGGCAGCAGCGAAACGTCCTGGGACAAATTTCCGTGAGGCAGCTGGTAATCTGTTCAGAGATGGATGGGGTAAAGCAGGGAATGGAGAAACAGATGTCAGTGTCATCAGCAAAAAGTTAATAATGAATGCCAAAGAACAAGATAAGGCTTGCTATTCCAAAGGTATAGCGAGTGAAGAGCAGATGTTCAAGGACTTCTACTTGAAGGGCACCGACATGGAGTGGGGTGGCATCAGAGGTTTGCAAATTATCAACATATATAAAGAATTGACTTTCCATATGAGAGCAGATTCGCAAAACCCAAAGTCCTGGAGACTGGGGAGGAGAGAGGAGTGGTTGACAGCATCATAGAGGTCCAAAAGGATGACAAAATAAAACTATAAAAAGCATCATGCCATTAGTTCATGAGGGAAATAAAAGTGGTTGTGTGAGTATTCCATTATTTTCTGGAGGAGGGAATTCAAAAGGTTCAGCTGCAATTTCATCTTGCAAGTTTCCCAGTTCCATGTGGTGTTCCACACATGTCATCTCTCCCACCCTTACCATTTAATGTTTAGAAACCCCTTAACAGGTGAGGGGCATCTTTGGTCACTGATGCCATCTTTGTGCCAGGGGAGTATGTGGAAATGATCAGCTGCTTGGCGGCAAAACATTTGATACCGAATAGCATTCTGCATTTGAATGGTGACAAGATGTAGGTCTTCTCCTTAACTGTGGGCCCTTGCATATGCTGCTCAACATTGGCCCTTACATCTTGGTCAACCAGCTACTACAGCATTCGGTCAAGAATTTAGGGGTAATCTGTGACATCTGTATTTTCTTTTCACCTCAGGTGGATGCATACATTAAAACATCTCCTGTCCATCTTTATAAATCCAATGTGGCTTATTTCTCTCTGAGAGACAACATAAATCACTTATGTAAGTAGGTGTAATATATGTTTTGCCAGGTATGTCCAAGAATTCCTTGACCTAGCTGCAACCAGTTCATAACCAGGTCCCCCACATTATTTTCTCCCTTAAAACATTTGATAATATTTCTTTATCGCGTGAGGCTTTGGGCTGGTCTATTATGGAAGACAAAATACAGGTCAGCAAATTAACATACATTTTGGAAATGCTTAATGGCTGCAACAACACATTTCACTAATCTCTTTCCATGATATGTTATATTTCTCACCCCAGCCTCGAGTACAACTGCCACGCTAGTAGAAAACAATATCATACTGCAGCTCACTATGAATTCTTTGAAAGCACTAGGGTGGTGCCTCTGGAAGGCATTTCTGTTTGAGATTCAGGAGCTGTGCTTCTATATAACTTTTTGAAATCAGACTGAGACATCATTTCCTAATTTCTCTGGTTTCTTAAATTGTTTTTTTTTTCTTTTCTGTTGATTTGATGTAATACAGTTTGACATTGTTTTGGTTTTATCTGACATCCTGCACTGCATTTTGAATGTATGTTTTGATTTGTTCGTATTGTATCTCTCCTAGTACATATGTGAATTTAATCAATATTTGTACTACTTCTATTGTTATTACTAGTACTACTTCTTCTACAATGACTACATCCAGTACAACTACTATTAGTGTGTTTACTACTACTTCTACTAGTATTACTACTATGTCTTCTACTACTACTACAATTACTTCTACTGCTATTACTACTACTACACCACTGTGTGGCACTACATATATTCTGTAGGTCTCACACAGGTGTGGCATTCCTTGCTGCTGGAGGGGCAAACATATCTGTTATTGCATTTCGTATTTTAGTTTAACATAACACTGGTACACAATTGAAGTTGCCAGGTTGAAATGAGTTTACTGATGACTTTTGATGGTTATTTTACAAAATGAAGTAAAACAAACGAGGAAGGAGGTGAGCATGTCTTTGTATGGGTGCAAACACATAACATCATTATATTTGAAAAGTATGATTTGAAAAGAAGGACAATTACCAGATGCTGGATGGGTTGAAAGAGTGTTCATTGTGGATTGCTTGATTGGCTGCATAAATGCTAACAAGAAGGTGAGTATCTGGTAATGCAATGTGCCGTGATTATACAGAGGGGCCTGTCATTAGGAAGTTGTTTGTGAAGCTGCACATAGAGGGACAACTAAATTTATGAGCCAACAATAAGTCATTGATAACCAAAGGGAAGCCAATGTGCCCATGGGAATTGCTGGGAGACCTTGGTGGGAGTTTGTTATGACAACTGTTAGTCCATGAAGTGTTCTTCCTGAGAGGTAACGGTTTTCTTTGCACATTAGTGATTTTAGCACAAATGACAAGAATTTACCAACCTGGAGAAATGTACAGATTCTAAAGAAATACTTTGTGGAGAGTTTATAATAGACAAAGCACCTAATTACGAGTACCAATAACAGTGCCTGATATCCCTATGTAACCGGGATATTATGGGAGCCATAAATGGCAGTAAGGTCCCATTCCCTGGAGTCCCATATTTGTTAATGGTACCTGTGCTTCAGTGATTTCTCTGCTGGTGGGGGCCTGGACTACCAGCTAGTTGGGCCTACCGGTGCTGCACTGTCACTACTGGCAGACTCAGAGTAAGCCGGTCCAGGAAAAATGCTGGACCAGTAATACCAGCCGTTTTACTGGCATGTTCCTCAGACCGGCTTGAACCCCAAAGTTGTTCTGTTTGTGTCCAGTTAAGTCAATGCATTTTGTTTCTGTGACATAGTGCTTAGCATTGAAAGAGAGCTCTGTATTATGTACAAACAGATGGGTGTGTGGAGTGATACAAGTGGGTGCTGAAGGAATGCTTACAAATGACAATGGCCCTCATTACGGCCCTGGCATTAAGGGATTACCGGTACAGGTAAGGGTACTGGTACCGGTAATCCATTAACGCCTGATTACGAGGTCCCTTTGCGGGTCCTTACCTTAACGGCTGGTACAGACCAGCCGTTAAGGTTGGGACCCGCAAAGGGACCTTGAAGGTGATTACGGTACCGCATTTTGCGGTACTGAAATTACAGCCTTCCCCATTCCCATTGAGCCCTATGGGGCAAAAATGAGAATGGGGAAGGGCCAATGGTAAATGGCGAATTACCGCCCGCCAACCTTGGAATGGGGCGGTAATTCCCCATGTCACCATGGCGGATCCAGTAAATTGCCGGCTTTAACCATGGCGCTAATAGCGCCATTGGTTAACGCCAGGGTCGTAATGAGGCCCAATGTAAAGTGCAGGCAACACAGGATACACTATAAGGCATAACATAGAACCCTACACTCCAGCACCTTGATAGCATATTTTGAATTATGGCATTGTGGAATGGCCATCACAGATCAGTGTATGAGGTTATCGTAAAGGAAAGATAAGTGTGGGCTGATGTCAGAGTTGGAAGTTGAAGAGTAGAGGAGACAGAGTGAGACGGATGCAGAACACATTAGACAGTATGGATCAAGGTAAGTAATGTCAGGTTTTCTCAGAGTTAGAAGCTAAGATGAACCATTTGTGATTCAGAAGGAATTGACAAGATTATATCAGAGTAGAGCAATATCCAAATGCAGCATGGGATAAGATATAGCAAATTGGGAGAGAGGAAGGACGTCAATGGAGAAATCCTGACATTATGAATTGTTGGCGTAACATGATATGTTATGGCAGCTGATATTGGAAAAATGTGTAATGCTAATTTATACATTGTTTATGGTTTTATGTAAAGGAGGATGTATACCTGATCTTAGCGTGGCATATATAATTAAAAGATTTTTTTTTAATTGATTGATATTTTATTTCTATCGCACTCGTACACAAGTGTTTCAGAGCGCGACAAGGCAAGGAGGGGAACAGGGGAGAACAAAACAGCGATCTTACTAGGCCCAGTGACATTGGGAACGCGCAAGTGCATGGGAGAGGGGGAAGGGGAAAAGTGCATGGAAGAGGGGGAGAGGTGGAAAGTGCGAAGCAGAGGAGAAACCGATAAATAACAATAAATAAATAATAAAGGCAACAAACAGTGGTAATGCAGCCAGCAATTTGCAAGTGCTAGGTTTCAGGCAGCAGACAGGGTAGGTCTGATAAGTGCAGAAAGAAAAAGGGGGGGCTTTATGCATACAGATACAGACCCCAGTGCAAGGGGTGGACCGGAGGCAGTGCGGGAGGGTGGCAGGATAAGCAGGTACCTGGGCCCAAAAAGACAGAGGGTGGCCAGGTGCACAGTGCCAAGAGAGAACAGATCAGCAGGGGAGAGGGGGAGCGAAGGCATAAGAAAAGAGGAAGGTCTTGAGGTGCTTCCGGAACCGGAGATGGTTTTCCTCAAGTTTTAGAGTGGCAGGGAGGCTGTTCCAGAGGGAGGCCTCAGCCAAAGACAAAGATCTACCACCAGCTTGTTTCTTAGAAAAACGACTGACCCTGAGTGAGTTGGAGGTAGAGGAGCGAAGAGCTCGAGAGGGGAGGTATTTGCGGAGGGATAGCTGAAGGTATTTTAAAAGATGAGTAGGCAATCTTAAAAAAAAAAAAATCAGTGATAGTGTAAAGAAAGGTTTGCGATGAAATTGGCGTGTTTCTTAATTGCAGACAATGAAGGGCTGGAAATTAAACATATTACAAAAATATTTCCAATTAGGAAACCCACGCCCCCTTTACACTGTTGGTGGCCTAGTCTCTGCAGTGACACAGAGCAGCCCCACATGTCACAGATACCCAGTTTTGATAGTTGCAGATGACAGAAAAATATCTGCAGACATAGGTTGAATTTAAAAATGTACCTCTGATCCAAAACCATTATTTTTTAGATTAACAACCGCAAGATGGCAAGGTGATTCTGAAATATAAGCCATGCCTAGTTTTTGGTATGGTGGCTGGTAGTTCACATAAATATGAAAACCACATCTGATTTGTACAGAGGTGAACAGGATGAGCCAAGGTCAGCCAGGGTAGAGTTGTGTCTATTCTAGTCAGACTGCTTGATTTTGCTCAGCTAGAAAAAAATGGGCAGGGTGACTATGACTCTCTTTCATCCTTTGTGAGGTCAGGTAACAACTCCCTCCAGCATGTCAGTTTCCAGCAGGATTCCTCTGGATACAAGCTTCAAAGAGCACATCCTGAACCCAATGAATAGCCTCAAATCAGTGTGTTGAAGGATTAGAAAGCCAGACAGAGTAGATAGTAGGGAGAAAGGATGCCTCAATCTTGACTTCGTGTGGGATTATCTTTTCCTCCCATGTCCTACAACCCCTGGATAGCAAAGTACTTTGTTTTATTTGCCAGGAGGCAAATAACTCTTGTTACCTTAACAGAGATTGGACTTCTTAACGCAGACTTGCTTTTTTTTACAAATCTGGATGGTCCTTTGCCTTCATAAGGAAGGGGTCTCCCACTCATTCTTGGATTCATTTGTGGACCTTCAAGGACATCAGCATGAATTCATCTGGACCTTTGTGGGAGAGCATTCTTCTCCAAAGCCCTCTGCCAGAGTTGAGGACAGGTGTTGGAAGACAGAAGCAAGCTATACTCCCTACCCTTCCCCAGGATACACTTGGGGGTGAAAAATTGTTGGACCAGGCATGCCTCTCTGGCAGTAGCATTGGTACCCATGAACCTCACTAAGGGTGAAGGATTCCTGCAGGTGCTAGCTTGCCACCCCCAGGTTCAGGAGTGAAGAGAAATAGAACCAATCTTGTCTCAGAGCTCCTGGATTAGGACTCACAGCTACGCAATAAGAAAAACTGCTGATTTCTTGTGGGCAACATCGATGGCCCATCACCTAACTGTGAATCAATCCAGTCTGAATGCATTTAAAGCACCAGGACATGCAGTGATGCTTTTGGCACTTCTTCAGACTTTATTTGCATCACTGTTGCTGCATTCACAGAACCGACTGCCTGCAATATTGTACCAAGCAGAGCAAATCAACTGCTCAGCTTCAACAAGCAACTTACTGTTATGAAATTCTTCAAACTGCTGACTGTTCAAACATTGCATCAGACAATATGGATCACATCTTCAAACCGCTCACCGTCGACTCAAACCACTGGAAGCATTGCATCACTCAACAACCTGACCCAATGGTTACCAATGTCTCAAACTGCCTCGCCCTTTGAACTAATTAAGGTGAGCCATCCAATCTGCATCAATCAAATGCCAGCACCAAACCACATTGAGTCACTTCCAATTGACTCAAAGCCAGTTCACCTTCCTAACAAGAATATCTTGCTGCATCTGGATATGGTTTAAAGCTGTCAAACAGCCAAGAACTGACAACAGTACTGCTGAGAGGTTCTAGACCCCTTGGTCAACCTCTGGGACCCTTCAAACTGCCAAGCTACCCATTTGAACCTTTTTCAAGAAGACACACCTTTTTTGGAGATATGGTTTGGAATATATTGGCTTTC
Source organism: Ambystoma mexicanum (assembly GCF_040938575.1). Lineage (NCBI taxonomy): Eukaryota > Metazoa > Chordata > Amphibia > Caudata > Ambystomatidae > Ambystoma > Ambystoma mexicanum. The sequence continues at coordinate 483,467,013 of NC_090926.1, forward strand.
ATCTCTGCTATATTTACCCAGAATTCTTGCATCATCTAAATTTTGCATGTTCTGTGTGTTTTCCACAGTTATATACATATAAAGCCGCCCTATAGTTAAGATGAGTTGGACTATCAAAAGAACCCCTTAAAATTCTATTGTTAATAACTTTTGATTGAAGTGACAGACTTGACCAGCATTTTTAAAGTGTTTAGGAACTTGCCCCCCCGCCACCACAGACTTTAAAGTTGTATATAGATTCATAAAGATTCGTTAAAAAACTAAAAAGTTATTCAGAAGTGCAGCCTACCTCCCCTTCATTTTCCCATAGACAAACCGATGGATGGATTCGAACTAGGCCCGAAACAACTTGGACAAGAAGCGTTTAAAAAAGGCCTTTTGTAATTTGGGGTAATTCTGTGCAGTAGTTACTTAAATATTTGACAGATAAGCAGTGCTCCCTTCTCAAAAATAGATAGATATATCTCTGGGATTTACCCAAAACCAGGGGGTTTTAGAAATTAAACAACCTACATCTTGTTTTTCTCTCAATGCAAGAGATAACCGCGGCTATAGCAGAGGATTTCTGGAACTTAAAAGTAGTAAAAAGCTATTTCACAAAGTGAATTTTAGGAGTTATAAGAGGTCCATGGAGGGTCTGGGGGGGAGGGAAGTATTTCTCTTTTTCAGCCGTTTTTCTGATATTCTTGGCCTTGTGCGAGGCAATACTGGACTACAGATAACCACGGGTAAGAGTAGTTCCATGCCCGCGGCTATACATTTTGGGGTGTCTGTGTTTTTAAAGTCATTTTTTATAGGTTTAGTGATATAGGGGGTAAACAATCACTGCCCGCCAAAGGCCATGGTCAGTGACACGTTAGGTATTTGGGATTGGTATCTATTTAGGCTGTGTGTTTTCAGACTTTCTTACATGTGAGGCTGTAGAAAATTAGAAGAACATGTTTAAAGAAATCACTACAAAATGGAGCCACCCTACTCTAGTTTAGATGCCCCATACACTGTATTTTAACCTGTGTATTGTCACCCATGCTATTTTATCTGCCATAATTCAACCTATTTAATGTATCCCCACCTAGTTTGCTGTCATGTATTATATTGTGCCTGCATTATCTTCATCTACCTCAGATAAGTACATGAGCAGTGTTTTACTGTATTGATCTTTTAGCTTCTATTGTGTTATAAAAATGAACCAAGCCACCCGCCCCCCTTAACTAACAATTTGCAACTGCGGTTATACAAAAAGTCAATGAACTCTAAATGTGGTTATATATAAAACAATGTTTTAGGGTATTATTTTTTCTATTTGTGTATTTATATGTGATAAGTAGTCCTTAAAAGGGCTGTTTTGGGGTACACTGAGTGATGTATTGCTAGCCATTTGGAGTACTGTTTTGATGTTGTGAAGGCACACTGTATTTCCTTCATTGGTTAGGTGCACTCTATCATGTCTATAGAAATTGGCCATGTAGAACTATATGTTGTTGTTTGAAATCCATCAATGGTTGTGGTCACTCATGAATGCTGAAACTACTTTATTAACAATGCTCTGTGATTTTACCATTTTACCATTACGTTTGGTGGTCCATCTCCATATTTAACTCTGAGTCAGATTGGAAAAGAAAATGAGGGTTTGAGGAAAAAGTTCCATGTGTTCTTGCAAATCTTGTTTCATCATTAAAGTAAGGAACACACCTCGTACATTCCCTAAATCATTGCCTCCACAATGAATTAGTATGATTTCTGTGTGCCCTGTACTTTTCAGACTGAACAATTCTGGAAAAACTTGGAACCAACTCATTCTCCACAATCCAAACCATTTAATGGGAAAATATATCAAACCAATGTCCATGTTAATATTTAGTTTCTCACAAAAAGCCAGTTACCAAAACAGTAAACTGTCTCCGATCAGAAACACATATACCATCGAATGGCATGTTGAGTGTTTGTGGACTTGTGGCATGCACAGCTACCAGAAGGCTTTACTATGAGAGAACCCTGGTTATACAGAAAATTGAGTGATTGGTCTTTTTAGCTTCGCGCTAAGTCTCAGCAATGGGCTGCCATGTTTAACCGTGTCTATCCTGCACCCACCTATTGCACAGCGTTGCTACCCATGGTTAAAAGTGGCACTCGGTGCAGCCGCGGCTATATACCAGTGAATGGCAGGTCGAGTGTTCATGGATGTGTGATATCCGTGGCTATGAGAGGGCTTTACTATGTGAGAACCGCTGTTATACAAATATTTCAGTGATTGTTTTTTGAGGATTGTGCCTAGCCACAGCAATGAGCTTACGTGTTTAACTGTGACTATCCTGCTTCCACAGTATTTCTAACCACAGATAAAAGTGGTACTTGTGCAGCTGTGGCTATATACCAGCAAATGGCACATCAAGGGTTTGTGGATGTGTCTTAGCCGTGGATAATAACATCCAAACCGGCGTGGCTTCTCTATAACCTCTGCTATATCAAACATGTGCGTGGGTACGTCTACACTTTTTCCATTTTCGTTGGTTGTTCTGATAGACATGGCTACTGTTATAGTCGTGTCTATTGGACCATAGATTTTCTGTGCAATAATCATATTTTTATGCAGATGGGACAGGTAAGCATGCTGTGTTTGTTACTTTGTGTGCTTAGGTGCTCTATTGTCTTATTTGACGTTTTGAAGGTTGGCTTAGTTTGACTTTCAGTTTGTAGAAAATGTATGTGTAGCCGTGGCTACAAGAAAGATGTGTAGCTGTGTTGGATAGCCATGGCTACTAGAGATGCTGAGCATGTTTTTGTATGTGTTTCAGTGTTTCTAGTTGCTGGTATTAATATTGTAAATGTGTACATCTTTGTGATAGTTTGCATTGAATATGTGTCAGCCATTGCATTTGTTTTCTTACAATGTAGTCCTCTTTTTATGCTTTTGATTTTAGAAAGTATGAAACCCACCATTTTGTCTACTATTCTTATTTTGACCGCAGAACTCACACAGTGCAGTTCATGTTACCTGTGACAACATATGATTGGAATTACTCAGTTGTTTGTCACTGTTTTGTTGAAGGTTTTATTTGAAAATATGTTGATAATGGGACTTTGTGATTTTTTTTTGTCTTACTGTATTTGTTAACAATACAGTGGTCCTGTAAATGTAGAAGATGGGTGGGAACAATTGTTGGAATTTGTATATTAGGAAAGAAAATGTAGGTCAGTGAGGTGCAAGATATAGAATCCTTAAGTATACTTCCTGCACTCAAAATAAAATAATGATCACAGAGCAGTAGACATGTATTTTTATTTATGATTCTTTAATAAACCCTTATGGTGTGTATTAAAGTGTTTTGGGGTTGATCTGAAAATGTGTGTGCTTTACAAACTTTTTTTTGTTGCTGTAATGTGTTTATTTATAAGTGGAAATACACTGTCTTCATTTGTTTTTTCTTTGCTAAACTTAGTGTTTAATTTTATCAAAAATATGTTTGATTGGTTTTATTTTTAAATATGCACTCATGCAGAATATAGGAATGGTATTAGTTGTGCAAACTGCTATTATGTAAAAAAAAGAAATATAATGTGTTTTTTCTGGTGCTAATTGCCCCAATAAACACAGATGCACGATCAGCTCCAGTAATGTAATTTCATTCCACAAATAATATTTGAAGGATGGATTTGTTGGCCTACTCTTTTCATGAGTATTTTTCTGTTTTTATTTTTGTACAATACGGGATCAAAACAATTGTTGCTGAACTTTTTAATATATATATATATATATATATAGTTATATATATATATATATATATCTATATATATATTATATATGTATATTACATGCCCACGGTAGTGGCCATGCAGTTATGGTTAAGTTGCTGTTTCCATAGGAAGAGCACTTTTTGGGCGGCTTATAACTTCGCTCTCACTGAACGGATCCTCACCAAACTTTGCAAAAAAAGTAGTTGGGTCACTCTGAATTGTTTTGCAAAGTTTGGTGAGGATTCGTCCAGGGGGGGAAAAGTTATAGGGGGGGGTCCCAAAACGTTTTTTTTTTCCCATAGACTGAATGGGAAAAAACCTTGCGCACGGCTACAGCCCGAACCGCTGGACGGATTTACACCAAATTTGCGGCAGGAGCGGCGGCCTGATCCCAAAAGCGTGCTTTTGTAAATTTGGTGTAAATCTGTCCAGTAGTTTTTTTAAAAATGACTAAAATGTAAGGCAAAAAATTAGTGATATCTGCGTTCGCTTCGCGGACGGACTTCCCTGTTCGCTCCGTGGACAGCACCCCGATTGGCCCATGGGCTTGTGTCATGTCCGCGGACATGCGACGTGTTCGCTGATTGGACGGCGAGGGGCGTGGAGCGCGTCAGATTTTCTGTGGCGCCCGCCATCTTGTATTCGCAGTCGACTGCGTACAGCGCAGTGAAACGTGGATAAAAAATTGTATTTAGTGCCGTGTGTTGGTGTGTAAGAGTGTTCGGGGAGGGTGGGGGAGTGTGAGATAGGTTCAATGCTTTGTTTTTTTATGTGCTAGACGTTTTTGTTGCGTTCGATTTGTCCGCGGAGAACACGGCTGTTCTGACATTTTGTAAATAAACTAAATGTTGGGGTGTTTAGAGGGCGGAGTATGTGTCATTTTTGTTTGCAAGGAAGGTAAAAATGAGCTATGAACACTTGTGGTGTACTTAATTGTTGGTAAATACACAAACTGGGGGTGTCCTCAGGACGCTGTCCGTATTGTAATCTGTCTAGTTGAATGTGTTCTAAGAACACTCGCAGTGTCCCGAAATGGTTGCAATTACACAAAATGGGGGTGTTCTGAGAACGTTGTTTGTATTGTTCGTTGTCAGGGTGAAAGTGTTTTAAGAGCACTCCTTTTGTCCGCTAATAGTACAATTTCCTAGGGGCGTCAACTGACTTTTTGTCCACTAAAGAAACAATAAATCCGGCTGGTGTGCGTCGACATTATGTGATAATCCTATGACTGGCGCTATTGACCTGGCTGACTTGCTTTTGCGACACTAAATCATATCTCCCGCCACTAAGCCTGATATTATCAAAGCATTCATATTCCCCGCCTTTCTCCGTGACGTTACAGGGTGCGTAATGAAACGCGCCCAGTCGTCTCCAGTACTACGCGACTTTACACAGAACCCGGAAGACAACACACATTATGTCACAACACAGCGCGCCACAATTCAGAATATGAAACTGTGATTTAAAAGCAAAGAGCAAGATTGTAAATGTTGTAAAGTACATTTATTTGACATCAAATGTTTAGAGAATATTCAGCAATTTGCATTTGTCTTTGTTGTCGATCCGCAAAAGTTCATGTTGAGACACGCGATGTTCCTTTGCGGTACAGAGAGTGTTAGATCAGGTTACAACTCAGTGCGCCACAATTCGGAATATGAAACTGTGGTTTAAAAGTAAACAGCAGGATTGTACATTTGGTAAAGTACATTTATTTCACATGAAATGTTTAATGAATATTCAGCGATTTGCTATTGTCTCTGCTGTCGATCAGCAAAAGTTTATTTGGAGCCACGCATTGTTCCTTTGCGGTAGATAGGCTGTTGGTTTATGATAAAAGCAGTAAATGGTCTCTCTGATAATCGGAAGGTTGCTCCAACAACGAGCCATTAGACCACCGTATTGGTTGGTATGTTGTTTGTAGCCGCTAGTACTGCGTAAGGGCATATTGGTCCTTGGCGATTGTCCCATAAAATGGTGAGGGTCATGAAGTTGCATATTTGGACTTGCACCTGGCAGTTGAAGACCCCATCCGCTGGAGTCTGTAAATCGTGACATAGACAAAACGGGGCCACGTACCTGTTTTAAAAAACATAAATTAGTCTCACCAGCCGATCTTCATTAAAAATCATCATTTTATTTATTAGGGCGTGAAACTATTTGCTATCGAAGATAGTGCAACAGAGTTTGTTAATAATAAAATAATAATATTTTCCCATTCATATAGCGCTAAGAACCGTGAGGTATCTAAGCGGTGCTTATTATTAACCACGGTGTGTGGTGCTCATTTATCGACCACGCAAGGATGAAAGGCTGAGTTTGGGCTTGCCGGGATTCGAACTTGCGTTAGCAAGCTGTGCACGGATGTCAAAGCAAGCGCTGTACTCGCTGTGCCACTTGACAGGCTACAGTAAAGTGGCACAGCGAGTAGAGCGCTTGACCGCCTATAGACCGGTTAAATTATTTCTATTAACCCACTCTGTGTCGTCTGCCTTTTTCAGAGCCCTCTAAATGACAGGGGATCAATTCGGCGGTGATAGTCTGCGGTAGAAAACATTATGCCACTTTCAGCGAACAAGTTCAACTTCAGCGGTCTTTAAAGCTACGCTATTGTAATATATTTGGTATAAAGTAATGTAAAGGGTTACTTACAGTACAATTGCAATTTCCATTGTCTACGAGTGGTGCAGTCTGAAAATACGACTCCGCGTGTGCCAACGATCTTTCGCATAGTGATATAATATGTAAAAGTGGTTTCGTTTCAGAAATTTCATCTTTATCTTCTCTTACGTTTTAGCAACACTCCTTCATGTTTGTGCATGGTTTACAGCAGTATGCTGAATGCAGGCATGTTGCAAAGAACTTTGATGTCAAAGGAGTGGAGGTGGTATGGAGCACTGTGCCTGATTGCAATGTACAGGGAATTGTACAAGTTTGTGCGGATATGGCCACAATGAACAGTCCGCATGTGGTAGTTTTGCACTATGGTGCTTTCCATTTGGGCAACGTCAGTGCCCCTACTTTGTTGGCTGATTTGGAACGCTTGGTTCAAGCCGTAGTGAAGATCCTTCCAAATGCGAAAGTAATTTTTTCTGGATTACTACCTAGGGCAATATGGGACAATAGTTCCGTTTTTTGTCCTCAGCAAAACATTGCTAGGTGTGTCATCAACCGAGGCATGTGTGCCTTCATGCTTAGAGCTGGTATGTTCTTCTGTAACAATGAGAATATTGATGCCAGTAATGCTGTTCATTTTAAAGAAGATGGCATTTCTTTATCTTTTACCGGAAATGCCTTTTTATTTTGGAATGTAAGGGTTGCTTTGGAGAAGGTTATGTGAAGATTTTAGGAGTAAAGTAAGAAAAAAAAACAAGAAAAAAAATATAAAATAACAGGTGTCTGTCAAGCATCTGTAAAAAAAAAAACGGCTCTTTTTAGAGCCAACTTCAAAGGGGAAATGGGGCACACTATTTAAATTTACATTCACCACGCTCAGATTTTCGATGTGTCCGCGGACATGGCGGTAGTCCGCGGACATGAAAATCACTACGAGGGGGTTAGTATGTTCTATGTTACATGTCAGGGATATTATGGTTAAGTTGTGTTACTAAAAACCTATGAAATTCAGTGAAAAAACTTTGTTAAAGGGACGTTATGGTTCCAAGTAAAACCGAAAAACCCTTGAAATTCGCCAGTTATGGTAACATAAGCAACCATAACTCGCGCCACCGTGCACTGCTAACACTAACACCCAGGGCATCAAAGATGACATCACAAATGTCATTGACGACATAACTGATGACATCACATGGCTAGCTCTCCCTTTTTATCCTTTACTGACATATCGAAGCCACATAGTTTTCTACAGTAACAGTCAGGAAGTAAAAATTGAAAAGGTACTATATTTGTAGACTTGGAGTCCTGTCACATCATATATGAAACATGTACATAGCGGAAGATACAGGCTTGAAAGAGAGGAATCCTTTCTGTGCATGAAGATAATCATTATGGTTATCAGCACTTTGTCATAGTTTTATTTTTATTACTCTACCTTCCCTCTATATACTCATATTTGTATACATTATACTCACTCTCCATAGAGTGAATGGGAAAAAAATGTTGCTCGCGTCTACAGCCCAAACCGCTGGACGGATTTCCACCAAATTTGGACCAGGAGCAGCGGCTTGGTCCTGAAAGCGTGCTTTTGAAAATTTGGTGAAAATTCGTCCAGTAGTTTATTTTTTAAAATGACCAAAAAGTAGGTAAAAAAAAATTAGTGATATATGTGTTCGGTTTGCCGATACACTTCCCTGTTCGCTCCGCGGAAAGTGTCCTGATTGGCCAATCGTCTTGCTTGATGTTCGCGGACATGCAAAGTGTTTGCTGATTGGACGGCGTGGAGCGTGAAGCGTGTCAGATTTTTCGGTAGCGCCCGCCATATTGGATTCGCGGACGTCCCCGGACAGCGCAGTGAAACTTTGTTCAAAATGTGTATTTTGTAGAGTGTGTTGGTGTGTAGGAGTGTTTGGGGAGGGTGGGAGTGTGTGAGATAGGATGAAAGTTGTGTTTTTTATGTGTTAGACTTTATTTTTGTGTTCGATTTGTTTGCGGACATCACGGGTGTTCTGAAATTTTCTAAATAAACTGACTAGGGGGTGTTCTAAGGAGTCAAAATGTGTCCGTTTTGTTCGCAAGCAAAGTGAAACTGTTCTAAGAACACTCGCGGTGTCCGGGGAGTGTTCGTAGGTGGTGTCCTGAGGACGCTGTCTGTATTGTTCTCTGTCAAGTTGAATGTGTTCTAAGAACACGCGCGGTGTCCTGAAATGTTTGCAAATAAACTAAATGGGGGTGTTATGAAGAAGCTTCTAAGAACACTCGCGGTGTCCGGGGAGTGTTCGTAGGGGGTGTCCTGAGGACGCTGTCCGTATTGTTCTCTGTCAAGTTGAGTCTGTCCTAAGAACACTCGCGGTGTCCTGAAATGTTCGCAAATAAACAAGATGGGGGTGTTCTGAAGACACTTCTAAGAACACTCCCGGGGTCCTGGAATGTTCGTAGGGGGTGTCCTGAGGTCGCTGTCCGTATTGTTCTCTGTCAAGTTGAATGTGTCCTGAGAACACTCGCGGTGTCCTGAATTGTTCGCAAATAATCAAGATGGGGGTGTTCTGAAGACGTTTTTGAGAACACTACCGGTGTCCTGGAATGTTCGTAGGGGGTGTCCTAAGGACGGTGTCCGTATTGTTCGTTGTTAAGTTGAAAGTGTTCTAAAAACTATCGCGTTGTTCTGAAATGTTCGTAGGGGGTGTCCTGAAAACGGGGTCCGTATTGTTCGCTGGCAAGTTCAAAGTGTTCTAAGAACACTCACATTGTTCGCGGACATTAACAGTTTCCCATAGATCATAGTTGAAATGTTTGACTCTATGGATGTGATATGCTGCGGTGGTTGTTGCAGGGCCACTTGGCCATGCACCCAAGTTTCTATGCCCTGAAATGGCCATGCACCTGAGACTCTATGCCCTGGCAACAACCACTGCAGCATATCACATTCATATTTGTTTATAACTTTGTGTGAAAAACAAATGTATAAGGAACAAAGGTATTAAATACTATGGATGTGATGTGCTGCTATGGTTGTCTTTATTATTGTATACTTACTGTTTGGTCTAGTAATGGGAGTCCATGTTTTTTTTTTCTTCATTTCTGTGATAAAAGAAAATAGCATGTTAGTATTAGTATTTTGTAATGACTTATTACATTGTATAAGCAATATACTTTTATTTTTTTTCGACCCTCATATTTAGTAGAGTACAAATCAGAGTACTGTGCAATTTGCTCAGTTTCTGTATTTGTTGCTAAAATCATTGGGTCTGTGGGAGAAAAAAAAATCCATGTTGGATTTAAAAAAAAACCTTTTTCTGTTATGCTACAGTTTATTTGTTTGTTTGTTTTCAGTGTTCACTTGTTGTTTCTGGCTAATGCTTTATACTTTGCTTTGTTGTATTTCTTTTGGAACAGTAACAGGTTCTTCATTTGTTTTGATATTATAAAATTTTGGAGCAGTTAGATACCAATTGGCGTATTCTAACTGTCTATTTTTTTAATATATTGTAGTGGTTTTCATTTACCTATTTGGATATTGTTAAATTTTGGGACAGTTAGATACCAATTGGCATATTCTAACTGTGTATTTTTTGGCCTACTTTAGTGGTATTCATTTATCTGATTAGTTGTTGTAGAATCTTTGAGCTGTTAGATAGCTTTTGGAGTATTCTAACAGTTTATATCATTTTAACACACATTTATAATTTTGGGACAGTTAGATACAAATTGGCGTATTCTAACTGTGTATTTTTTGGTCTAATTTAGTGGTATTCATTTATCTGATTAGTTGTTGTAGAATTTTGAGCAGTTAGATAGCTTTTGGAGTATTGTAACAGTTTATATTTTTGTAACACAAATTTACTTAAAGGTTTAAATACAGTTTATTTATCAAATTTTGGTTTTAAGAACATCAAATAAGCGTTTATAAGATTTGCTGGTAATCTCTGCTTTAGAGTAATGGTACTATCATTACATTCAAACCATCCACATTTCTTTTTTATGTATGCAGTGTAGTGCCCTGAATTGGTTGTGGCTCCTGCGTGGTAGATTATACCTATTGTTGTGAAGGTTTTCTTACCAAGTGATATTTGACCATGTGTGAATCCAGTCAGCTTGCAGTTGTTTTTGGTACCATCTGCATTGTAACGTAGAAGCATTAGTATTACGTATTTACTATGTGTTTGTATTACTAACGTGGAGCGATTATCTGAATTGCAGGTAGAGCATAATCTACCATGGTTTGCATTTTGTACAAGTTGCTGAAATGGAATGGATTCACAATTTGGTATTGATATATATATGAAGCGTTCATTGGGGATTTCTTCTTGTGTCACATTGTTGCAGAGAGTGCATGTATATTTCCACATGTATGAAATCTGAAAGATTTCATTAATAGGTATGTTTTTGTTTTCCAGTACTTGTAGTAAGTACATTAGAAATTCCTGTGGATCTTCCTGTGAATTTATAGTGAATTTCACCATTCCAGCACAGTAGTCCAATTGTCGTCTTATTCCAAAAACACGCTATGTGTTGTCAGGATTGTTTGCTGCATTTCTGTGAAGTACTAACATTTGCAAACACAATGGGTTTGTACTGTGTGAGTAAATGTTGTCAACAATTGGTGGTAATTGAAATTGAATATTCATTGCTACATTTGCATAGCAATTTACACCAACTATATTTGAGAATTTAAATGGTCCAGGTAGTTCTGTATCTAACTGCTTTTTTTGGAGTTTGTCTTCCTTCTTTAAAGAAGTACCTGGTTTACTTTCTCTAATTGATTCTTTTTTGTTTGTGGTACTTGATGGAGTATTAGTTTCTTTTACTCTCTTTGTAGGATTTCCAGTGACGTCCTGTTGCATTTCAGTTTGATTTAGTTTTCTTTTACAACGTTTTAGTTTTTGTGGAACAGAATATGTGTTTAGATGGGGAGTGTATAGTGAGCGAAGTCTATTATATTCTAAAATGCAAGGAATATCAGCGTTTACTTTACTTGCATCAAAGTTGATTAGAAATAGACCGTCAAGTGTACGTAAGCGTGATAGTGCTATGTAGCTCATGCCTTCTTTAAAGACTGTGTTACCAATATCTATCATTGCTTTGTCTAGGGTAAGACATTGTGATTTAAGAATTGTGACTGCGTATGCAAGAGTTAGAGAAAATTGTTCTCTGCGTACATACATATCTTTGAAGAGAAGGAATCTAGCTGTTGAGCGTCCTATCCGTTTTACTTCTGAAAGTTTGTCAAAGAGTATAATGACAAACTGAATTTTGTTGTCACGTGGGTTTGTTTGAAAGCCAACAACTGTACCCAGTGCTCCATTAACTAGGCCTTGGTCCACGTCAAGGTTACGTTTAAGCATTACTCTCCAATTTAAGGATAATTTTAACATCTTTTCTAAGCCTGCTATGTTTGAGATTGATTTTTCTAAATGATTTAGTCTTGTTGTGGCTTGGTCAAACATGGGTAGTGTCATACCATGTACATCTAGTTTGTCTGTGGCGCTAATTTCCATTATTGGATGCATTTTCATTGAATTTGAAACAGCTTGCAGAGTTAGCATTAAGGCCATACAATTGACATTTTTGTGGGCTAATTGTTCCATAACATCTGTAGCACATGCATTATCGCCATAAAGTGCATTAATGTGCCGGGTTTTCAATGTTGCTTCTGCTTCTTTAGAAAGTATACCAACTCTCAAACTTTTTAAAATGTTGGCATAAGTGAGATCTGCAGATTGGCGCATGTTTTCTGTTAATTCTCTGTATGGGAAATATTGCCAAAGGTTGACATTTCCAATGCTGCCAACAGTTTTACGGCAGAGTTTGTGCCCTAATGTTTTAAAAATAGGTTTACCTTTTACTGGTGTTAATTGAAGCAGATCTCCAAAAACAATAATGTGTTTTCCTGCAAAGAGCTCTTCATAGTCTGTTTTGAGTACTTCTTGTAATCTGAGGTGAATCAAAGCTAACATCAGGTTGGAGACCATGCTCACTTCATCCATTAGTAGCATTTTCATTTGTTTCAATACTCTGCGTAATTCCATTGCAGCTTCTGCAGAAAGTTTGTAATAGTCTAATTTGTTCTGGTGTTCTACTGATAATAGTAGTAATCGGTGTAATGTAACACCACCTATGTTGTAGGCAGCTAAACCTGTGGGGGCAGTGACAACAGCTGACAGTTTGTTGTTTGTCAATTGTTGAAGGAACTTACTAATTATTTTGATTAGGAATGTTTTGCCAGAACCGGCTTCACCACTGACGTACAGTAGTATAGGTTTATAATTATGGCAGGAACATTCTTTATTTTCATGTTTTACACCATGTGCAATTTGTTTTGTTACTTCTTAAAAAATGCTACTTTGCTCATTGTTTAGTTTTGATTGTAGTATAGTTAAGTCTTCCTTATCGTCATACTGACACATGGTGTTTTCTACGTCTATCATAGCTAATTCTGCCTCATTTGTTATTAGTGGTTCTCCCAGTGGTTCTTGGCTTCATGTTACAGAAGGTTGACTACTGTTAGGATTATCCTTATCTAGTTGGGCTTGGAGTTCTTCTTCATGTTGCTGTTCATTGTGCAACATTGTTTTGTACTGTGTAAAGTTTACATCAGTTATAGTGCTTTCATTTGCTTTGAAAGCATCCTCATATGAGTCATAGTTATCTAGTAATTGTTCTTCTTTTCTCCATGGTTTGAAGAGTTGTAGCAGGGACATGTAATATACTTCTTTATGTTGAGGAGTCTTCAATGACAATTTGATATGATTAATTAAATTTGGTTTAGTGAGTTTAACTAAGCTGCCTTCACAGTCTGTCACTCTATATTTACCTTTTTTTTCATCGGGTTTCATATTATTTTTGTATGTGTAGTTTTGGGCTATTTGGTATAGACACATGTTTTCCAAAGTATTACTTCTGTTTGGGTAGTATGTTTTCAATAAATTGTTTTTTTAAATGTCTTGGCTGTTGGGATCTTGTTTGGCTATTGTTTCTATATCTTCATATGATTTTAGAACTCTTTTTCTAGATTTAGCTGGACCAAGACTTAGCCATATTATATTTTCAGATTTACCATACAATGAAGTACCAGTTAAACGATCAGCTGCTTCATAAGATCCACATTCTCTATGGGTGAGCATTTTTATGCCCAAGCTGTATAATTTCTGAGATACTGTTTTATCTGATGACAGGTCATTCCAGAGGTCTTGGAGCTCTGTTTTTTCTGCTTTAGTTAAGTATGCTGTGACATATCGTGCAACTGCAGTAGAATTGTCTGCAATGTACTGCACATCTATGTTTGCATTCCATAAGTGGGCAATGATTGCATTATAATCATTGATATATTTTTCTTCTTCTTTTCTTTTTATGTAATATGTATTTTTAGGTGACTTTCCTTTAACAGTATGTCGAACTGAAGACATGAGGTTGTTTACTTGACCTGTATTTGTAACTGGTCTAGGGAAACCAAATCGGCATATGGTGTAGTATTTGCCTTTGTTTTTGTATTTGCGACGACAATATTTTCCACATTTGTGTCTTTGAAATTGTAAAATTTGTGCACAAAGATCACTATTTGTGGCTTCTGATGGAATTTGAAAAGTGACATATTTTTCAATAAACTGTAAAACAGTGGCATCACTGTCTTGACCAAATTTAGGAGCATCTTTAATCCATAAAAGCATGTGGATATGTGGTGCTCCTCTGGCTTGGTATTCTTTTCTCCAAAAGAAGTGTTGCACTTCTCCAAGGGGAGGAACAGTTTTATTACAAATAAAATGTAGCATATCAATGAAGCGATGGTGAAAATATCTTGAAACATTAACAGGATCCAAAGAACAAAGTTCTCCAGGTGTTAGAATATCTATGTTTGTTTTGTTTTTATTTGATATGCGTAGGAAATCATGTAAATCTTCCCATGCATATTCTGCACAACTTAATGTAACAAACCAAGTGGGTGGGCCAAGGTTTCTGATCATACAACGTACATCTCCATGACGTCGAAACCAGTACTCTTTAGTACCACGCATATTTGCTAATAGATTTGTAATATTTGATTGTAAAATCTCATCCTTTTTTTGCACTTTCTCTAATAATTGTGTAGCTGTCATATTTTGAAAGTGTGATCCTGATTTTAATATGTGTGCAACTCCGTAACATAAAGTTGCTAGTTCACTCTCAAAGAGTAGGTGGAATATGTATTCCACATTTTGTCTAAATCTGGGATCTTCAGAAAACATCCGTAATGAGCGGTATTCTGAAGCTGATATTTGAATAGGTCTATCATCATATCTTCCTGCTTTGCCAGTTGGAAAGAGTAGAGGAAAAGCACGTGCTTCTATACTTTTTTCCCATATACTGATTGGCGATCCTTTTGTTTGACGCATTTGGTAAGTTTCCAGTACATCTTGTACGGTGTCATTACAGTGCAAAGGATGAATTGTATACTGGTCTAAAGTATTTGATAGTGTAGCAGGATCTAGTAGCTCGAATTGACCAGCTTCTTGTGTTTCTTGAATTATTTCAGTTGTATCTTTCAAGTTTTCTTAAATATTAATTTCTTTGTAATATTCATTATTCTCTTTAAGATATTGGAAGGCTTGTCTAACTTTATATAAATCTACCAGCTGTTGCCATATTTTTTTGTCTTTTGTAGGTACTCCATTTACTAATATAATTAAAGATTGGTGCATTGGACGTTGCACTCCTAGAGTATGCACATTTTCTTTTAGATTTAATGGGAAATAAAATACTTTTCCACAAATGCCTTTTACCAATTCAGAGGGAGGTAATTTTGCTGTTTTTGGTTGAAGGTGTATTATTGCTTGAAATTGGTGTACTGTTTGAATTATGATGCTCTCATATAAATTAAGTTGTTGTAGAGGTTTTGGTAGTGGGTATAATTCCAAATTATTTGTGATAGAACGTGAAGGAGTTTGGTTGTTGTCAAGTTTTGTGGTGCAATAACTTCAAAATATTAAGGGCTCAGTTATTTCATATTTGTTTTCTGCTAGAAGGTAGAGAGCTAATTCAAACCATTTAGAATCTTCATTGTCTTCTATTTTGTATGATAGGTCCACAGTTTTTGTGTTACTTTTATAAAAAATTCTACGGCAACATACACATACATGGTTTGGTACTTCAGCTGATGTACTTTTAAATTTTAGTATTTCTTTTTTGTATGTGTTTAGCAAAAGGTTGCCATGTGTAGAATTGTTGCTTAATTGATTTAAAGCTATTTCATTCTGTAAATGGCTTTCACTTCCAAAATATTTTTTCTGGATTTAGTGAATTTCTTCAAGTAGGTCTTTTGCTGTACCATGTAGAAGGATGTTATTTAACTTTGCTAGTGCTAAAGCAGGACTTTTAGCATAGTACATTTTATAGACTAGATTTCTTATAGTTGAATGATGTGTTGATATCCTTTTGATATCATGGAATTTGGTTTTACAA
Source organism: Ambystoma mexicanum (assembly GCF_040938575.1). Classification (NCBI taxonomy): domain Eukaryota; kingdom Metazoa; phylum Chordata; class Amphibia; order Caudata; family Ambystomatidae; genus Ambystoma; species Ambystoma mexicanum. Next base: position 483,482,796 of record NC_090926.1, read on the forward strand.
GTAAGTCCTGTAATGCAGGCCAATGAATTTCCTTGTAGTCCTGTGTACTTGCGCACTGGACAGGTATCTATATTTTGCAGTAATTTAATTTTGATTTTGTCTTTGCTTTTTACATATTTATTGAGGAATTGGTGTAAAGATTTGAAACATTGTTTGGGAATGTTACACATTGACGTGCATGGCCATTTGTACACTAGACGTTCTGATTCAGTTGAATGGAGGGGTAATTCTAAGTTTTCAGGGCATATTTTTGTAAGGAGTACTTCTTGTTCCATTATGGTATTATTCACTTTTTCATAACCTCGACCACTGCTATTTATGGCAATTGTATTTGTTTGCTTTCCTTTGTACGCTTCTTCATTAAAATATGGTTCTGTGCTCGCAGTGTGATTCCATTCACCTCCGCAGATACTTAAGAAGTTCTTTCTGTTGACATTTCGCTTATTGAGAAGCCTTTTTTGTAATTTAGTTATTAGTTTTGTTAGTGGTTTCATTTTGTTTAACAGTAAAATAAATACATTTCTTTTGAGAAGAATTGCACTGTCCATCAATGCTTCTAAGATTAATTTCTTACAATAGGTTTTAAGCTTTGAACCTGATTTCTCTCCTGTTTTTATAAGATTTTGAAGGACTTTGTGACAGTATATTTTGGCTAAAATACTTTTCTTGGTATGCTTACTTTGCACTATATTAAAATTTGAGGAAGTAGTTTTATCTGTACTGATAGGTGATTTTCTGTTAATTGTTTTTTGGTTTGTTTTACATTTTGATAGAGGAAGGGAAGTTGTTGTACTTGAAACTTTTTGTGTTTCACTAAATGATTGTATTAGCTGTTTTGTTTCAACTTTTTGTACAAATTCTGCTAGAGATGGATGCTTATGTTGGACACCTTTATTTTCATTTGCTCTAATTTTGCGTTGCTTTCTACGGAGTTGTCTTTTGATAGGCATTCTTTAGGGTCTGTTGAAAAAAATAAAGAAGATATGGGTTGGGGTGTTCTGGAATGTATGTGTGCTGTGTGCATGAGTGTTTGAGTAAGATGATAAAGATGTATGTAATGGTGTGTGATTGTGCATTGGGAACTAAAACTAGTAGGAGTAGGTATTCTTGAATTTATGTGTCACTAAACTGGGGTTCAGATGACAAAAAAAAAGTAAGCTAGTGGGGTGGAAAAGTACAAATAGTAAATGTAATGTATACAATTAAAACAGTTGTTTGTTCTATAATATGAAAATTGTAGTGGTTCAGTTGGTTAATTTGTGTGTCCAAAAATAGAAATTTGTGGGCCATTCTGGTTGTAAATCGCTGTTTACGACATGGACATTTTTGGACAAAATGGTACAAAATCTCTATTTTAAGAAACCAAAATAGCTGGTATTAATGGTATAGTATATTTGATTAATAATATAAATAATATGGTGATATTTTACTTACTTTTTTTTTTAAATTAACAGGTAACTTCTTAGTTTTTCTTTCTTCTTCGAATTTGGCTGCTTCTTTTCAGGAAACTGGTCTTCACTGCAACTGTGAAAGCTTCAAATTATTAACTTTGTTTGTATATAGCACTGTTTTTAATTTAGATATTGATTTTTTAATTGAAATCCTCAGTGCCTTCTGTAAAACTATTAAACTAATTTATTTACATATGATACATTGCATCAGTTCAGTGTATATGATATGTTCTTAATGAACAAATTGTTTTGAATTACTAACTGTAGCAAAAATAAAATATCTTTACTATGTCTTGTGAAATTTATAATATATTAGTGAATACCACTATTTCTGTAAGTAAACTGTTCTAGGTAATAGCGCCTCAATGTCATGTCTAATTTAAAGTAATTAAGTAAATAAATAAATAAAAACAAAAAATATGAAATTGTATAAGTATTTTTATAAAGGTTTAAACATAGATTGTGTTTGCATGCAATTTTGTTTGAATATATGTAGTCTATATATTTCATTTAAAAAATGTTAGTTTAACTTGATTTGAGTGTGTGTGTTTAAAGAAAGTAAAAAGTATAAAGGTGTATAAGTGGTAGTTGATTTTAGGAAATTGAAAAAAGTACAGTAAATTCATTTAACAGATTTTACAAGGTAAAAGTCTGTTTGAAAATGTGTTCATCTACCATAGCTCTCAAGTCACAGGCTTTTGGCGGGTGTCACACGCCTTGTAAAGGGCAGACTCACCCGCCAAGACTCCTGCACGCCCATTCATTCCAATGGGCGTCTCACCTGCTAAAAACAAAATCGGGTGATTTCACCCGCCTGTAAAACAAAAATGGTTGAGAGCTATGACATGTACTATACAGAAAATATGCATACATGAAGTTTGTGTTCATGCATCTGGATATGCGTGGAGCTGCAAGTAGAAATCTTGAATACTTGTACACTATTTGTGGTAGATGCTGCTTGCCAATGATATGACACTTGTACTCAGAGAGATTCAGAGTACATTTGCAGTGCTGATCTATGATGATGCAGTTAGATGTAGAGGTCTTGAATGTGATTTGTGCATGGTCATGTGATTTTTGAGGTACATCCAATGAGGGAATGGCAGAGAGAGTGTAGTGGAAATGGTAGAAGGGCTGTTCATGTTACGATATGTCCGCGGACATGGCGGTAGTTCCAGGACATCGGGAGTTTCATGCGGGGATTTTTGGGTTCAGAAGTCATGCAAATGAGAATAAGCACTGAAAGGGATTGGTCAGGAAAGTTTGGTGGGTGCGTTGTGCCAGGAGAGATTTTTTGAGATACTCTTTTTGCTGAGAGAACAAAAGATAGCTATGGCTGTGTGTTTCACAAAACAGATTGTTTGGATTTTAGGAGATTCGTGGATACATTGGTTGAAGGTGCATGCAGAAAGCTGTGGAGTAGCTGTAGATCTTGGATTCCCACATGTGGAAGTACACTGGCATGGAGTACGTGGAATGAAGTGGTTGATTTTGCTACCTCTCTGTGCTACTTTGTAGACAGAGCAACATCCAGACATAATTGTAATTCATTGTGGAGGGAACAGTTTAGGGCATGTGACTGGAATTTCTTTGCAATTTGCTATGAAAGAAGGACTGAGGAAGGTTATGGACATGTTTCCTAATTCGCAAATGATATTTTCACGGATTGCGCAGAAACAAATGTGGCTTCTTTCTTCTTCATTTGGTCCACAAATGGAAAAAGCAAGGCACAATGTTAATAAGGCTGTTTGTGGCTTTCTAAGAGATTTTGGCATGTCTTCTTTTCACAATGAAAATATTATGTTTTGTAGTACATACATTTTTCGCAGAGATGGAGTCCATCTTATTTATGCTGGCAATCAGATTTTTCTGAGAAATGAACAAAATGCATTGCGACCTTTTTTGGAATTACAACAACGATTTTGAAGTAGATGTTAAGCATTTACAATTTTTGACTTACAAACACCACCCAAAGGCTCTTTTCAGAGCCACCACTTCTTTCCAGAGAAATTTACAATGTTTGTGATGGAGTAGTAACCCCATTTTTTTTGATGTTCGCGAACTGGTGGCGGACTTCTAAAAAATACAAAGAGCGCTGCTTCAATTACTTTCACTTCTATTTTTTAACTGGGAAAGGCGGCTCTGAAAAGAGCCTTATTTTTTTTTTATTTTTGTAATTTTGTATTTTTTTGGTTTTTCAGACACGACACAGTAGGAGAGGAGGGTAAAGGAGGGCAAAGGGGGGACACCAACCACAGGGATAAGAAAGGGCGAGCTGAGAGAGGAAGATGTAGAGTGGGTTTTATTTGGGTAGTGTGCAGGTCTTCTCGTGCTCTGAGACGATAGTCTCAAAAGCACTCCGAAGTCGCTCCCCCCTGCAGAGTACTGTGTCACAGTACATACATACAACTGTGACCCTCAAAAGGTAAGGGTCATCAGCATTCCGTATGGCCTGTGAGGCAGCTTGAGAAAGACGCTGTCCCACAGAGGTGGTCCTTGTGGTGACAGGATCAGAAACAGAGGATGAAGTAGAGGAAATCAACCTGCTACGTTCTTCGCAAGGTACAACCCTGCGAATAGCCCCAGAGTGAAATGACCTCAGGTGTTGCTTCATAGCAGTGGTCCCAAAGCTGTAGTTACCGTGCTTCCCGCGACTGAGTATCATTTTGCACTCATTGCAGGTAACATGGTTCGCACGAGCCTTAGGACCATTCCCATGAATGGTAAATAACCGCCACACCCAAGACTCACGCCTAGTGCGGGTAGTAGGGATTTCCTCTACCTCATTCTCATCATCCTCTTCTTCCTCCTCCGCATCTTCACTCCTGTTCCCCTCTTCAGGCCCTTGGGGAGGTGGTGGTGGTGGAGGGGGTGGTGGTGGTGCTGAAGCAGGTGCAGCACCAAGTGGCAGTTCAGCAGCCAAGGATGCCATGTCGATGATGGTGTAGTCTGCAGGTGGCAGCAAAAATCTCTGTATTCTGAAGAATAGAAACACAATGGGAATAAGCTCTTGGGCGTGGTCTTTTATAGGGGTGCTTGTGCGCGGTCCGCGGACATGCACACTGTGCGCGGACAGATCGAACACAAAAAAAGGATCGGAAAGTTTCAAAAGGTATATATAAAGTCAAGATTGCTATGTGGGACTTGTGGCATGGTGAGATTTTATTGAAAAATATTATGGATTAACTGAAAATGTACTTTTAAATTGTTCGGGGACACGAACAGTGTCCGCATTTCAGGACACACGATGAGCGTGGGCGCGGTCATATCATCTGTTTGCGAACTAGTCTGCGAAGGAAGCGCCTGTCCGCAGGACACCAAGTGCATGGAGATTGGGTAGCGCATGCGCATTGATGTCCTACTGACACTGTTCGGGTTCTGAAGTAATTAAAAGTGCGTCACACTTGAAACGTATATTTCAGGACACCGCGTGTGTTCTTAGAACAGTTTAAACTTGGTAGCGAACAGTAAGGACAGATATAGTGTTCTTCAGGACACGTGTAATTTAGTTTATGTAGGAACATTTCAGGACACCAATTGTGTTCCTAGAACACTTTCAATTGGGTAGCGAACACTACGAACAGTTGTACTGTTGTTCATGACACATCCTTTCGTGTATTTAGGAACATTTCAGGACAGCAATTGTGTTGTTAGGACAGTTTTAAGTTGATAGCGAACATTAAGGACAGATATAGTGTTCTTTAGAACACTTTAATTTTTGTTTCTTTACGAACATTTCAGGACACCACGTGTGTTCTTAGAACAGTTTCAACTTGCTAGCGAACAGTACGAACAGGTGTGGTGTTCTTCAGGACACCTTCATTTTCGTTTATGTACGAACATTTCAGAACACTCGCACTGTCCGCGGACACTTTTATTGTTTTAAAAAAAAAACGGAAACTGTTCACAATACAATATAAAAATTAAACTTTATTTAACATATATTAATAATTTATGACAGAGAAGGTGAGGCAGAAACAGAAACAAAAACAGGAGAATTTGGGGTTTCAACATGATTGGTATTAGGTGAAGAAGGGATGGAAATCTCATCAAAACGTTTTGGATTATGGAGAGGGTTTGGGGATAATTGACTGGGATATGGTGAGGAGGGACAAGTACATGTGGGGCAATGGTATGACGTTTTTGTTTTAAAATGATCTTCAACAAAGGTTTTTAAATTATTAAAATTGGTCAACAGTAAATCATTTTTTTCTTTTATGTTGTCAAGCGTGTTTTCCATAACAGCTTCTTCATAGGTAGTTTCTATTTTGTTATGCTCTGTATAAAAAACAATATATATGTTAAATGTATACAAAATAATAATATTTAAATGGTTTATATTATAAAGTGTTTACCATTAGTTTCACTATCTTGTGACATTTCTTCATGTGGGAAATTGTCCTATAGCCATTCCAGAGTACTAGACATTTCTGTGAGAAAAAAAAGAAAAGATAATATATTTTTTAATCTAATACAGAAAGTTTATAAATATATGAGTAACATGAAGTACACTTACTATTTCTGGTAAGATAAGTCCTATGTATTCAGTGGGTCTGGTCTTGTTCTCAGTTCTGTTGTGTCTGTGAGGTAATTATGTTGGAAGCCAATTTATGTTCTTGTGGTATATTCCATTTCAGAACATATTGTATTTAAATGAATTGTTAGTGTGTTACATATATGGGTTACATTTCTTATGTATTACTATATATAATGTGTTTGTGTGCTGCTTTTTGAATTTGTTAAATGTTCTTTTATTATGATATAACAATCAAACATACCCCCCCCCCCAAAGTTTTTAGGTAGTGGTACTGTTCTCCGAACATGTCCGCGAACATTAAATAATTTCGCGGACATCAAGTTCATAAGAAGAGATCTAGTCAGTTCCATATGACATGTATATAAAGTCAAAGTCATTATTGTTAAGTTTTGCTACTAAAAACCTATGAAATTCCGTGAAAAAACTTTGTTAAAGGGACGTTATGGTTAAGTTGCGCTACTAAAAACCTATGAAATTCAGTGAAAAAAACTTTGTTAAAGGGACGTTATGGTTAAGTTGCGCTACTAAAAACCTATGAAATTCAGTGAAAAAAACTTTGTTAAAGGGCCATTATGGTTAAGTTGCGCTACTAAAAACCTATGAAATTCAGTGAAAAAAATGTTGTTAAAGGGACGTTATGGTTAAGTTGCGCTACTGAAAACCTATGAAATTCAGTGAAAAAAACTTTGTTAAAGAGACGTTATGGTTAAGTTGCGCTACTAAAAACCTATGAAATTCAGTGAAAAAACTTTGTTAAAGGGACGTTATGGTTCCAAGTAAAACCGAAAAACCCTTGAAATTCGCCAGTTATGCTAAGCTAAGCAACCATAACTCGCGCCACCACTGTGCTCTGCTAAGACTAACACCCAGGACATCACAGATGACATCACAAATGTCATTGATGACATCACTGATGACATCACATGTGCATTTACCTTTCATGAAAAGTCTGTACAAGGGTTTCTTATTGTAATGTTAATTTTAAAAAAAGTTCAATGATCATTGGAATAAATATCAAGGGCTATTTAGTCCATCCAGTATACTAAGGTGCTCATGTAGAAACATAGGCATTGTGTGCAGCATACATGATGGAGGTGCAATATTCATAAGCTTGCCATGTTGAATAGAGAAATGATAATTGTTTTCTTATTAGACTTTTGCATACTGTGAAACATGTGATAAGTAGATAATAAAACACAAAGAGACAACAACACATACAAATTTGAGTATATACAAGGAAATTGAAGTAGTAGCAAAAAGTGTTCATAAGTTAACTGATTACCTTTATGCAAAGAAATGATTGCTCTGTTTCAAAGCTGCTACTTACCCTATATATATATATCACATGATGTGCCTGGTCTCTAAGGAAAGTAGTGTGAATACAAGATATAAAAATATGAGCATATACAGGGAAAGTACAGTAATAAAAAAACAACAGAAATATCAGAAAGTGCTGACAACTCTACTGATTATTTTAATGCACAGAAAGGATTGCTGTCTTTCCAGCTTGTGTCTTCCCCTATGTATATGTTTCAAATGATATGACTGGATCTTAAGGGAATTATTGTAAGAACATACTTGAAGGATAAGTCTACAAATATACTACCATTTCCACTTTTAATTCCTGACTGTTACTGAAGAAACCCATGTGGCCTAGATATGTCAGTAAAGGAAAAAAGGCGGAACCAGACATGTGATGTCATCAGTGATGACATCAATGACATTTGTGATGTCATCTTTGATGTCCTGGGTGTTAGTCTTAGCAGAGCACAGTGGTGGCGCGAGTTATGGTTGCTTAGCTTACCATAACTGGCGAATTTCAAGGGTTTTTCGGTTTTACTTGGAACCATAACGTCCCTTTAACAAAGTTTTTTCACTGAATTTCATAGGTTTTTAGTAGCGCAACTTAACCATAACGTCTCTTTAACAAAGTTTTTTTCACTGAATTTCATAGGTTTTCAGTAGCGCAACTTAACCATAACGTCCCTTTAACAGCATTTTTTCCACTGAATTTCATAGGTTTTTAGTAGCACAACTTAACCATAACGTTCCTTTAACAAAGTTTTTTTCACTGAATATATATATATATATATATATATATATATATATATATATATATATATATATATATATATATATATATGGGCAACAATTGTTTTGGTGTTGTAAAATAGGTCTTGTGTAACTAGGTAGGGTGCATTGTCACACCATGATGCTGTTGTCATATTTCAAACACATTACTTTGCAGTTGTGCAGATTTGGTATAGGAAGGATAGGAAGAGGTTGGGTGGAGGTGGCTAAAACAGAGGAAGCAATCGAAGTGGAAGAATGTGACATAGATGTGCTTTTCTACAGCAGATACCTGTGTGCAGATTATAGGCCATGGGTTTGTACATTTTGATGGAATTTAGCCTTAGCATGGGGCTCCTCCATATTGTTGTAATGGAACTGGATGTGGTTCTGAATCAAATAGAGGTTGCAAATGTTTGGGATGCTTTATTGGAAACTTCCGTCTTCAACAGCTCCCAATAGAAACACACTGCACATTTTAATGTCCTTTTTACGTGATTGTTACTTTACACAGAAATACTGCCAACCATCAGTGACAGTTTTCTGGCACACTGGTTCTTCCATTGAGTTAAGGCAATTTTTTATCATACCCATGCACATCTTTATAACATTGTTTTATTGTGTTTTCTTGTCTGTGCTGAGCAGGTTTCCTGTAAGGTGTCAGCAAGTGATTCACAAAATTCCCCAAGAAATTGACCATGTTCAATGCAACCTGTTTTGGAAGGAATGGTATTTGTTGTGCAGACTCTTATTATGTAAAACAAAATAGAATGGTTTTTGCAGTGCACATTGCCCCAGTACATGCATGTGCACTATGGGCTTCAGCAATGCAATGTATGCCCACAATTAATATTTGAAGTATGGGTTTGTTGTGTCTACTCTCTTTATGAGTTGCTTCCGTTTTAAATTTTGTAAAATAAGGGGATTCAAAAAAGTGCCACTCAAATAAAATGCATATATCTTTTAGTGGCAGTAATTGCTTTGGTATTCTGAAATAGCGGTTCTGTAACCATGTTGGGTGCAATCTAACACCATGATGCAGTTATCATTATTTCAAATACATTACTTTGCAGTTGTGCAGATTGGGTATAGGTAGGATAGGAGGAGGTTGGGTGGACATGGTTGCAACAGAGGAAACAACTGAAGCGGAAGAGAGTGATGCAGACATGCTTTTCTACAGCAGAAACCTGTGTGCAGATTATAGGCCATGGGTTTGTACATTTTGATGGAAAATTGCCTTCCTCTAGGGTTTCTCCACATTTTTGAATCAGATGAGGTGCTTAATCAAATAAGAGGTTGCACAAGTTAGGGATGGTTTATTGGAAGCTTCCATCTGCAACAGTTTTAAATAGGAAACACAGTGAATGTCTTTAATGTTTTTTATTATTCTACTGCTACTTGATACAGAAATACCACTAGCTGTCAATGACAGTGTGCTGGGCACACTGGTTCTTTAATGGAGTTAAGGTGAATATTTAGCATACTTATGCACATATCCATGACTTTGTTTCATTGGCCCTCATTACAACTCAGGCGTTAAGGGTTAACGCCACCGTTAACCCTTAACGCCTGATTCCCACCTTAACGCCTGCTTTTTGCAGGCGTTAAGTTCCATGGTGCTAAGGCACCTTGGTGCTAATTACGGCACCGTAAATTACGGTGCCGTAATTAGCGCCTTCCCCACTCCCATTATGCCCTATGGGGCAAAAATGGGAATGGGGAAGGGAAAATGGGAAATGGGGATTTACCGCCCCACTCACCTTGTAATGGGGCGGTAAATCCGCCATCCACCATGGTGTAAACGTAGTTTACACCATGGTGGTAAAGTTGGTGCACTTAGCACCTCAGTTGTAATGAGGGCCATTGTGTTTTCTTGTCTGTGCTGAGCAGGTTTTCTTCCTTTTCTCTTTTACTTTATCAGCCAGGTGCAGTATCTTTGAAATTGGGCCAAACACATCGAGTAAGGTAGCTTGGTATAATTTCCAAGATGCATCAAGCTGTTTCTTTATGTCTTTAGTACTCTTGCTCATGCAGGTTAGCATTCTTTTGTCTTTTTCAGGTATTTCAGCAATTCCTTTTGGCAGATGTGGTATGGGACACCCATTCCGTAGTTTGTTTCCTACTTTTCTAACCAGTGTTGTTCTCAACCTCCTATCAGGAGGCTCTCATTTTGATGACCAGGGATGAATGAGAGTATCTGGGTCAAAGTTGTCTCCATTTTCCTACTGGTTTTACTTGATCTTTCTTTTCTGGAGAGATTCTTTGTCTTTATCTTCACTGAACGATGACAGCGTTTTCGCTTCCTATTCACTGGACTGCTCCGGCCAGCTATTGATTTCCTTGACAGAGCTGGATGAGGATATTTTTTACCATTTGCTTTCCTTCATCCTCAGTGCTTTTCCCTTGCCCCCTTTCTACCTCTGTGGCATACTCAGAGGTGTGTGATGCATATTGGAAATTGCATGAGTACCTTACAATAAAAATGCATGGCGCTCATGTATTGGGTAAGCTTGGGTGGACATAATTGCACTGGTCACCGAGGGATTTAGGAAGATCTCAATCTTTTTGCAAGTGAGGCCAAGCAAACCACAGTGGTTCTTCACTCAGTGCAAGCTAGCAAAGCATATTCTGTTGTCTTTACTTAGGCAGCACCCAAAGCAAGGGTATCCTATAAAACGTCTATCGAAAATGGTAAGCAGGAACTCAATATACAAGCATGGTTAAAACTATAAAAGGCCGCCTTATCAGACTACATAAGGGAATATTGGAGAGCCATTTCAGATGGACTTTGTCCAAGTGGCAATCCCCCAAAAAATTATATAGATCAAGTTGGGGAAGCCAAGTGGATTAAAACATGTTCATCTTTATATTGTGTGTCTAGCGGCAGGAATGACACGAGTAATACAGGTCTAACTGGTTGGAATGGTTTCACCTGCAAAACCACCCGTACAGTTGCCCCTGGGTCTGTAATAATGATGAGTGGAGTTGCCAAAGCTCTTGCAAGGATGGCCAACGGAAAATCGGCTGGACCAGACTTATTTCCAATCAAGTTATTTAAGGACGAGAAAACGGTTTGTGTACCAGGACTCACTTTAATTTTTAAAATGATCCTGCATCTGAAGGTTGTGCGGCCTTCATGGAGGGAGGCGATTATCGTCCCAGTCTTTAGAAAATCTGATTAAAGAGACCTGGCATGTTATCGTCTGATTTCTTTATTAGATTCCTGTGCCAAATGGTTTGGTTGGGTACTGTATTGCAGGATCATGGATTTGGTCAGAGAAAATCAGATCTTGTGTGAGTACCAGTATGGCTTCCGAGATGGAATTGGCATTGCCTGTCAAATACTGAATCTTAGAATGGTTCTGCACAAGTATCCGAGGCCAGAAGGGAACTATTTACTTTGGTTTCATGGACCTCTCAGCCACTTTTGACAGCATGGTCCATGATAAACTCTAGGAAGTTTTGCACAACTTAGGTATGTCGGAAAACATATGGCAAATTATGTTCCAGTTACACTCAACGTTGTCAGTGATATTGACACTGGGGAACAGAGGCTGAACAACCAAGGTGGTCCCCGTAACTAAAGGAGTGAGGTAGGAGTGCCTAAATGCCCCCTTCCCTTTCAACCCTTACAAAAACTCACTCGCAAGAGAGCTAGCTGGCCTGAAGAGCAATGTTGCTAGGGTAGCTGGCCAAAGATATGCATACTGTTGTACACAGATGATGCAGTGCTAATAGCAAGTACTAAATCATGCACTGCAAAAACTGGTGACTGGTTTAATAAATATATGGTTAAGAATGATCTGACAATCAACATAGGAAAATCAAAGGTCATGTATGTGGGAAACAGTAGACCCCGTGGTAATGCAATATTCATAGAAAGCAGGAAGCTGGAATGGGTTTCCTCTTTTCATTACTTAGGTTTCACAATTACACATGGCCTAAAATGGTCCACTCATATCAGGGGCCAATCCTTAAAGGCTTCACAAATGAATGGCTCAATACTGAGATTTAGCTCAGGAATGGGCGGCCTGCCAATAGAGCATATTCTCAGGATTTACACAGCAAAAACGGTACTGCCGATGACCTACAATGCCCATGTTTGTGAAAAACAAATTGCTGAAGAAAATTAGGGGTGTACCCAATGGTTTTCAAGGGTACCTGCTGCATGAAGAACTTGATTTAGCTCATGTACAGAGTCTCATATCTCTGCAACTGATTATCTACTGGTTGCGTTTATGGGTAAACCCTAATTTATCGTTAACTCAAACCCTGGTGAGAGACACAATGGCTTCAAATGGCACTCGCTCTTGCCCTTTGCTAAATCATGTTAAGACTTCTTTTTGTAAACTTGGTCACCCATGCCACCTGGATGAAGAATCAGTGACTGATGAGGCTGAATAAAGGGAGCTTGCATGCAACTTTATCCCCCTCAGAGGGAATACCAGAAGAGATATCGAGCTGTAAAAGCAAAGCATGCAATTTTGTCATAAATATGTTATCCCTACAGCCCCATGAACAAGTTATGCATATGGCTCAATAAGCAGAGGAAATGGGGAGTCCTTTGACACCTTCTGGCAAACCTACTTTTTGTGCATCTGCCAGTATGTTCCTCATTGAATGATAGCATCACCAGACTGCAATGCTCATGCCTTGGACGTAACATCAAAGATTCACAACATGTATTGCTTTACTTTCCTATATTCTTCACCCTGAGAAAGAGATGTATTCTCTGTTTACTGAGGGCACGGGCTGTCAGGCATGTTCAATCTGCCATAAGGCGGCTTCTTTCTTTTCCGGGCTTGTCCATGGCACAGTCTATTAACTTTTATACTGAAAATGTCCTCTCATTAAGTGCCCAGTTTCTATGATCGGAAATGTTCCTAGATTATCATATGTTGGATTTTTAATTATTTGTAGTTGTGAATGTTTTTTTTTATATTTGATTTGTTGTATCTATACTGTATCTATACTGTTGATTTTAATTGGTGTGAGTTTGGTGAGACTTTCAGCCCCGAATAAACATTTATAAACAAAAAAAAACTTTATTGAACATCTTGTCTGCATACATTGGGATGAAGTGGTTGAATTGTATAGGAAGGCTCATGTGAAACATAAGGTGAAAGCGCATGGAGCAAGATTAGTACAGCAGTATTTAACATCTGTGCCATAGAGTTGCAATACGATTACTCGTTATTTTCCAATAACACCGAACTTCAGTCCATTCTGCCTGCATCCGATCCTTCAAACTTTGTGGTGATGTGCAAAACTTGTCACAGCTTGATCGAGGTGTTAGGTGGCATCCTAGATGCTTTGGGTAAGGCTCTTTCAGAACATGCGTCCAATTGTAAATGCCAGGAATATTTGTAAGTGTCAATATATTTACCCCATTCTTTAGAAAAAAAATATAAACACATGTACACAATATAAAATGCAAAAGCAAATAAATGTTCTTTTTTCTACCTTTTGTTATAAGTATCTAGTGTTTTCCCCTTGACGGTTCCTACCTCTTTTTTCCTTATCCGTGCATATAATAATGGGTTTCAGCTTTTGATTTTCACTATGGGATCAAAGTACCTGGGCATATGTTATTCTTGCAGTTCGTCATTTTTTTTTTACTTTTTCAGTGCTGCTTAAATGTGATCATTTGGGGTTTTACAATGTAGCACAACAGTCACCAACAGACAGCCATAACACAAGGGCCTTGTAGCACAGTGTTTAACCAAACTGAGTAATCCTCAGGAAAACATTTATGGAGTGATTCACAGAATGTTTTCCAATGGGGTTTTGCCATTACCAGACGCTTCTGTGAATTAGGCCCTTAATCTCACTGTGTATCGCCTAAAACATAGTGAGTTCTCAAAGTATGCAATATTTTATATATAACAATACCACTGTCAAAACATGTCAAAATGAATTTGTGATTTATGAATATCTTTGAGTAATGTGTTGCAAGTGTTTTAAAATATTGAGTTGCTTGCCCACTGGCCATTGCCGAAAGAGCATGCTTGTGGCATGGAAGCATTCTAAAATTATATGGAATAGCAAAACGCTTTAAATTTAAGGAAACAAATTTAGTTGCCGGGACATGAAGGTGAGCGATACATTGTAACAAAACCTTCAAAATTCATGGAAAAAATGTTATCTGCATGGACTTTAAGGTGAGAACTTAATGCAACAAAACCCTTGAAATTCAGCTAAAGCCACCTTAACTTTGCACATCCCTAATTACATGTTGTATGAGAACACTGATGACATTACAAATCACATCACTGATGCTATCACTGGTGACACTAATTACATTGTATATAACTGATTTCATCAGTAATGGAATTAGACATAGCAACATTTGTAAGTTAGCTCATGAAATCTTTGATTAACTTAATAACACTTTAGGCCATGGACTTGGTCATGATGAAAGCTGTGGCCACTGGCCAACACCAAACACCATAGTTAGTGGTCAGTTTGTGTTGCAAAATATGAATGTGCATTATTAAAAGTGATGCCTAGTAGCCCATCACTGTTTTAAAATATACAATGGGGAAACGTTGAAAGCTGTAGCCAGTGGCCATGACTAAAGGCCATAGCTAGTGCCCATTAATATGTTCGAATATACAGTCAGCTCAGACAAAGGCCGTGACCACTAGTTAGTATTTTGTTGAAGACCGTGGCTAGTGGCTAGTTAGTGTATATAATATACAGAGGGCACGGCTAAATGCCATAACTAGTGGCTTGTTGGTGTTGTATAATACACAGTGGGTGCGGCCGAAGGCCAGTGCTTATTGCAGGTGCGGCCGAAGGCCAGTGCTTATTGCATTTTATTATTTTAAAATATACAGTGGACATGGCCAAAATGTGTACAAACTGCTCAAGATCAAAGGCCATGGCTAGTGGCCCATATATTTGTTAGAAAATACAGTGGGCGCAGCCAAAAATTGTGGCCACTGGACAGTATTGTGCTAAAGTCCATGTCTAGTGTCTGATCAGTGTGTACAATATACAGTGGATACGGTTGAAAGCTCTATCCATTGGTAAAGACCCACATCTATGGCTGGCAGCATGTTATTGTTTTAAAATATTCAGTGCGCATGGGTGAAGGTTGTGACCACTGTCCATAACTGGTGGGCATAACAAGTACCTGTTCATGTGTTAAAATATATTTGGCCATGCACACTGACCATGACTGAAGGCCATGCTTAATGACAGTTACAGTTGTAAGGTAATTAGTGATGTCATCAGTGATGTGATCTGTGATGGCATCATTGTGGTCATAGGCTGTGCAAAAGGGGGCACAATGTTAAGGTGGCTTTAGCTGAATTTCACGGGTTTTGTTGTGCTAACTTCTCACCTGAACATCCATGCAAATATATATATATATATACATCCTTAATTGAATGTTCCTTTTTTAGGACTGCTGTACTATTGATATTTTGGTTGCTACCATAATTCACACCATTCTTAAGTGTATAGCCTACCCTCTGCCCATTTTATCACATAGGTTCAAGGAGTAAATCGCGTGACTGTGCCTGTTCACCTTTATGATTGGGATTACTATTCAATGGTAGAATTGTGAAGGCTGAGTAGAGCTTACTCATCCTTGTACTCCTGCAATACAGTGGTCATTTCATCACCTTTATGATGTACCGTTGCTGGCAGGGCTCTCAGCATGACTATCCATGTCATTGCAGGAGCACCAACGCAAACCGTGCTGCTGGCAATGCGTTCTTCTTCACTCAGACTGCTTCTGACTGACACGGGCCAGGCACTTCAATCATCCCCAGCTCTCCCTGTCTCTCCGTACCTACAACCCAGGTCTTTCCTGCTGGAATCTAAATTAAGTTTTGCTTTCACCCCCATCTCTGCTCTGGCTATTTGACAAGCCTCACCTGGCAGATGCATCTCAGTCTTCACTCCGCCCCACATGCCACATTGCCGATTTGCACCTTGCGGATGAGCCCAGAATGTTAATCGGATACCAGCATCTTCCTCGCTTTCTCAAACGATTCCCAGTGGCAGATTCTACACCCCCATGCTTGAGTTGATCCCCTTATTTTATTTATAACCCCTTAGCAAAATACAATAGCATTCTATACCCCACCCTTGAGCTGTACCAGGAGTAATGTGCCTATAAAACCTGTTACATTCACTTACTGCGTTTGTGCCATCAACTGATCTTCAGGGCCATATTTCCTGGTACGGCAATAGATCAGGGTCTATAAAGCTGAAGTAGACAATGGCTGCTTAGTTGTAATACTGATATACCGTTTGATACATTGGACGTGCTTGCATTGAATATGTGATAGCATATTTTGACCTGTGAAGCGAGGCACTGCATGCCATACAATTCCTACACCAGAGTATCTATCTCTCTTAAAATAATGGGTGTGTCACTGGCTATAGAGCCTCCATGAACGAACACCATGAGATGTGAATAAGCCTGCATCAAATGGAAGCACACTGGCCTTGTTATGG
Source organism: Ambystoma mexicanum (assembly GCF_040938575.1). Classification (NCBI taxonomy): domain Eukaryota; kingdom Metazoa; phylum Chordata; class Amphibia; order Caudata; family Ambystomatidae; genus Ambystoma; species Ambystoma mexicanum. The sequence continues at coordinate 483,499,326 of NC_090926.1, forward strand.
ACTCTTACGTTTGTATTTCGAATTCTGGATGCAAGGAAGACATTGTGACAGGTTTCCCTGTCTCACTTCATTGCAGTTTAATCTGTTTTTCCAGAAAAGCACTCGAGTCTTGGAGATCTGTGCTGCACACATTGTTGGCAGCATTGCGGGTTAATCTTTCAAGCAGCTGTGTTCTCACCTGGGCTTCTTTTTCAATTAAGTTTCCAATCCCAGGTCCATTTTGCAGTAACGCTTCCATCACCATGAAATCTTTAACAAACGCAGGCTTCTAGTTCGCCGAAACACAATTGTAGTTCTTTTTTGTATGGGGGCACAGCCTGCTCAAAGGGCTTCTTACGATCACACATGAAAGCTTTTATGAGGACAATATTAGACTAGAGATGAAATATGATTTATTATCTGGATCCTTTGTGTCCTCTATACACGGTGATACCTATTTAAATGTGCATCTCTTGACCAGATAATGGGGTCTTTACTTGTTCCCGAAACCGAGAGACAGGGGACAAGTATTCATCATTTAAACATACCTTTGCCACAAGGCTTCCTTTGGGTACTAGAGACACCTGGCCTAATGTTTGTTCTTAAGGGGTTGCTCATTGATTTTAGTTAGTAGCTGCAAAGCTCCTTCTTTAATACAAAATACATGCACGTAACGTCTGTGTGTGCACATGTTGGAGGGTTATAGAATGGTCCAAGGCATCATCTGGAGGACCTACCATGGGCGGCATACATAATAACAAACTGAACTTTGCAACCTTTCTCATAGGGCAACCCTTATACCCTGCAAATCATCTATTAATTATATGTGTTAGCCAGGATCAGAAGTTGGCAAAGTCATGCAAAACCTTCACCAAAGAACGGTTGTAATGACTATTATTTTCTAATCAGGTGCTATTACCAGTGCCAATGTCATGTTGGCCCCAAGGAGTCAAGTCTGTTGCAAGTGAGTACGGAGGTGAAAACTGATTTAACAATGATTTGCACTACTCTTGTTGCTGCAGTTTCAGATTGGAAGATTGTTTAACTCCTTCTATAGACCCATCTGAAGGGTGTCCGCTGAGAAGATCTAGGAGAGTCTCACTCTCCTGTTCTTCTTGATCAGAAGCTAAGAGCAAAGCTCCTATATCTGGTCTGGAAACATAAGCCTTCAGGCGGTTGGTATGAAAGACCCTAGGGGCCTCTTTGGGACAGCCATACACCCAGTGGGTACTGGATCCATTCAGGCACAGGACAGGAGAGTGAACAAGTCACTTCCTGCCTTCCCAGACACACTGGAGCCTAGGCAGGGATGCCCAAATATTACTGCCAAAGGCAAAATAACCACAATGACCTCTTTCTCACAGAATGGTAGAAGAAGAGCTATCAAAGAATATCCAGGTTAGAAATGGCAAAAAAGGCAATGAGCCACCATGTTAGTACATAGGTGACCCTATTGTGTACAACCAAGACTGTGAATACAGTCAGCAGTAAAGAATAGCATAATATAGTTGGTAGAACACGTCCACTGCCATCAGTCATAACTAAAGGCTTGTCTATGTGACTGAAAAGCCACAGGAGCAGAGGGAAAAGGGGCATGCTAAGTATCCCCTTGGCACTCCACATAAGGTGGTGTGTGCCAATCTATCAGAGTATAAAGTGTTAGGAGGGATACAAAGTATGCCTCTATCCTTAAGAACAGTAGTAAGTAAGGATAAATAAAGAATATCAAAGGAGAACCCAAAGGGTTCCCAGCAAAACGGCCCATAAGGAGCTGTGTGCAAAGCTTAAACACAGATGCCTTAAACAAGGTATGGAAGAAAGTAAACTCCATAGTAAAGGTAAAACACAGAGAACAGAGTTCCAAAAGACAGAGCCCATAGCAATGAATGAGTGGAAGAAGGCTGCACTCATTCAGAATATAAAGAAAAGTATCCAGAAGTCCAGCCAAAAGTGCTGGGGCTCTCACTAAGATAGGGGATGAAGCAGACATGATACAACTCCCTAACACATGCTAAAACATTCAAGATCACTGGCGTATGGATGACACTCAGGCACTCAGATGAATAGATCAGTCACTGGACCCAGCGATAACTTATCCACAGAATCAGACTGTCTCTGAAGTAAGAGAAGGAACAGTGTCCTGAAATGAAAAGCATCAAACACTGAGCTTATGATACTCAGCCCACATCATGTTCTCAAGAATCTGAACTATGGTCTCCCTTACCGTGGCTGTTCGAATTCAGTTTGTCCTACACCTCAAAGATAACACATTGGGGTGTTACTAAGGATGCAGAGATTGGGGCATGGCCACAGAATGCAGAAGTACTGAAAATCTCTTTTTTTCAGATATTCAGTAAATGCCACCTTATTACTGGCTGCACCTTATTTCTATGCAGAGAGGCTTACCAGAAGTGTGGGAGAAAATGATACTATAAATCAATGATGTATACACTGGACTACCTATCAGTTGCAATGGCTACAGGGAGGTCAGAAGGTATCTGTTTGTCTTGTCATGACATACTAAATGTGAGTCATGGTTATATTAAATATTCTCTTTACATTCCCCTTAACTACCATTTGGAATTCAGAAGCCTTCTCATGTTCATTTTTTTTCTTTTTTTCTGACAATCTTATTTGCATTTTGTCTGTTATTTCTTATGTTCATGTTGTTGTTGCTGACTCTCTCCATGCCATGTCCTTGGGTGTTGTAATGTCGCCTTGTCACATCTCTACCCACCCATCCATTGACTCTGCACTAGTAACTGTCCTCACCCCATGTATGAGTCTCACCCATCTCCATGTCTCTGTGCTAGCTCACTCACTGGCCCCTGCCAGCAAAAAGCAATATGTGCTCAAGAGTGTTCAAGGATAGATCTTGGGGCAATGGGGTTGCGACTGTTAATTGATTTTCTCCCGAATCACCCATGATATATTTTCTCTGTGAGCCCGAGGTATTGATCCGGAATTTCTTAAGATCAGTTTTGCCTCTGTCTTCCTTTTGTACCACGGCACGTTTTCTGGCTATGGCTAATTCGCTCAGAGTCAATTGTGATACAGTACGATTCTGCTTGATTGGTATGTGGGCGCATGTGATTTAGTATGGGAAGCATCTATACATGTTTATGAAAGTGTGGAATAAAATATCTCTGTGCTGTCAAAGCCAGCAAGTGGAATGATGGCCCTGCAGTCCCTTTGCAAAATGCCAATCATCAGAGTTAAATTAATTTCAAGGAAAAGCAAGGTAAAGACGAGGGGACTAAGGCAATCTTACAACACGTTTAGAAATCATAGACAATAACAATTTGTATTCAAATTCAAAATATAGTGATTTAATACATTATACTGTGCCGAATTACAACCCCAGTTATGCATCTGATTGTCTGGTATGTTATATATTAGAGTCTTGCCCCAGGCATGGCCACTGAGGGCTTGGCACTACATTGTGGCATGTTTGTATGATACATATATCGCAGATCAATGGCCAGTAAATATGTATGCAATCGAAACTGGTGTTACTGAAATATCTGTCACATTGACGTAATTCAAAACTGTTATTTCTGCCTGCAAAAGCGTATGGGTTAATTTGTAGCAATCAAGCATCTCCTGCTGTAAGAACAGTTCTTGATTTCTAAGCAATACATCCTCGCATCACACATTCATGAAATAAAGTGCTTCATGTGTCTCTTTTTTTCTTTTTAGATAGAACATATGAAGACTAATAGTAAGATATTATTATTGAAATGTATACAGAAATGAAAAAGACAATACGAAGCCGATATGCGTTGGATTGTGTCTGTTTGTAGGACATTACGATCTAGAAATAATCTAAGGTTATACATATCTAAATGGGAGATTATGGGCCTGATATATAAATGTGTTTTTTTTTTCCAATGGCATTTTCCCATTGATTAACGCTTTGTAAATTACGCCATGTGCCTGCCTATTGAAAGATGAACAATTTGGTGTTGCTAATGCGTGTTCCTTTTTTGTCAGACTCAAGATGTTTGATGCCTTTGGATATTTCTTGCATAAACTAAGCCCAAACCATGTTTCTAAATTCAAAGGTAACTTCACACCTTTGGTTCTACTGCCGGCAGTACATCCTCCATGAATGGAGGTAATTTGGTGAAAAATGCTCCATCAAATTGCTGTAAGTCTTTCTTCCAAATCATCTCCAAACTCCTAGTACGATAATGCTGCCACATCTTTTCTTACACCACATCAAGAGCTTTGATGCCATAACCTATGGCATGGATGTGCTTTACAAAGGCAAGATAGCATAACATCTGTTTAATGAGTACCCTTATATTGTGACAGTTTGGCACACTCTTTTCACACCTTCCACTTTTCAGCCTTGAACTGAGCACAACATCATTAGAGATGTATCGCTCATGCTTGCTTGTGAATAGTTGTGTCTCAGAGTAGTCAAAGTGAAATTAGAGCATCTTTTTTCTCTTTGATTTCTTTATGACCTACAAAGGTATCCACTGCAACACTGCCACATATAAACCCTCTTCTTCGGTGGGTCACTGGATCTAGGTAGCAAAATGACATTTCACTTCACAATCCCTGTCTTCAAGAAACATTAGGCTCTATGACATGCCTTATCAATACATACCCTTTAAAAATGGAAATCACTTTCATTACAACTGGATTGCCATACATTTATCTTTGTAAAAAGTCCTAAAAGTCTTTGTTTGCTTAATTAGCACCCACCGAGGGGCTGAAAGGGCCGGTGGGGTGGGGGTCCCAGAGCCATTCAGGAAGCTCCACACAGGGTCTTGAACTCAAGTTAAAGCCCTTGTTATGAACCTCCTTTGAAGTGGGAGGCCCCATCTTCTGCGCCAAGATATCAAGTAAATGCACACAGTGCTCCCCTTCCCCTCCTTCCCCTCACCTCCCATTCCCAATATCCAGATTCCTTCATCCACACCGACCCACTTACCTAGTACTCCCTTTACCCTTGCAGGTTCCAGGAACACTCAGTGTTTCTGATTTGTCTCTGTTGTGGCAATGGCTGCCAGAGAGGGAGAAGGGACTATACCTAGGCAATGGCGACCATCTTGATTTGTAATTTTTTTCAAGTAGAGAAATGGCAAACACGCCATTTCTCCACTACAAAAAATAAAAAAAACATAATTCTGGCATAAAATGTCAGGATGGTAATAGCAATACACTCTTCTGATGGGGGGATTTTACAGGGATTGGTAATTCCCAGTCTCCAAATAAAGACCTCGCTTTGCTTGGGCTTCTAGTTGACCCACCGAGTAAATCCCCAAACCCTTCCCCGGTTTATTGCTTAAAGTGATACAACATTGAAAATGTATAAATCAAATATAATTTGCCGGCCCTGTTTTTAGAATCAGTTAAGCAACTAGTAATTTGTGGCTTACATATGAATAGTTGCTAACCCTTGGTAGTTCATACCTGCTTTTTCATCCCATATTACAGCACTTTAATCCTTCTACCATCCAGTTCAATAATTAGAGTGTAATGGCCTTCACCCAGTCCTGCTCATGCATCCAAGTATTACATAGAAATGTAGAGTTCATGTGGATTTCTGCAGGACGTGCCAGCAGCCGATAATGGTGCTGTAGCAGGTGGCTGGGTTTCTTTTTGTCTAGACACTCAGAGTCACCAAACCAAACGACAAGATGTGGAATTATTTCAGTAGTTTGGCAGCCCTAAAAAAAGATTGAACCATCTTTTGTTTTAATTGTATTCCAATTATAGGTTGAAAGTTTTTTTTTGTCTGTTTATCTGTTTTTAGCTGTCCTCTGTCACCTTTCAATGGAAGACTCCGTTTCTCTCAGCAAAAATGGCACTGACAGTGTTGTCTGCCATTTCCCCCGTTCCTTTTCTCTTTTGTTTTCCCCAAAACCTTTAAAAGAGCAAATAAATATCACCTTTACTTTGAAAAAAAACAATAAAAAGATGTTCCTTTGTTATTCCCACTTGCCAACACATTCCAAACGTCCTTCCGGATTGTATGTGATTCAGGGAATCTTTACTGTTTAGTCACCTTCCTTTGTGTGTTTGAGAACCATGAGAAAACATGTATTTGACCTAGTAATGATAATGATGTGTTATTTATATAGCGCCTTAATCTAAAGTGCTTTACAGAGCACATATTTACATACAATGTCACCCAACCGAAATTGGTATTCATTTATCGACCTCAGAAAGATGAAAGGCTGAATTGGCCTTGCCAGGATTTGAACCTGCAACCTGCAGATCACGCTCAGATTGCAGTAGTGAGTGCTCAACCGGCTGAGCTATCTTATTGGCAAGTAAGTCACTTGCCTTTGTTGTTCTTGTCCAGGGTTAGTCCTTCCCAAGATAAATACATTTTAATTACTAAGCAGGGCAGGGATATTAAGGAGGAAGAGATGGAAGACATCTCCAGGCAGCAGAATATTAATTGTCAGGTGGTTGTCTCATAGAAGAGAATAAAGTGGCTCTTATATGTAGGGGGCAGAGGGCAGTATTGAAGCCATATACCAAAAGCCAGAAGCAATAGAGACTTAGATGGGAGAGTCATTAGGGGATAACTCAGAAAGAGAACATCATGCTGGCCTCAAGTATTGGTTTGTGAAAACCACAGAAGGGGACAGCCAACCAAGAGGTGGAGAAGGAACGGGCACTGCTGGGAGTACTTTTGCCACAGGTAGTGGATACGATTGGAGAGGAATGGCTGGACATATTTTACTTAATGAAATAGTTGCACATACAGTAGAGTTTCTGGCAGACAAAATCATAGCCTAATTTAGAGTTCAAGAGGAGATGGTTATAAAGCAGGAGCATAGTCCATCAGAGGTATTGGTATACCCAGAGACAGATGTTTAGAGTGTTCAGTTTGGTGGTAGAACAGAAGGGGATGGGCGAACAAGAAGTGGGAGAGAAACAGGCTGTCCCTGTTATATATCGCAGAAAAGACTGGCACTTCTGTACCTGTGCCTGTTCTGGATGAGAGATCAACACATCAAAATGTTGGATCAATGTATTTGTAACGGCTGTGTGGCTGTAATTGAAGCCCCGCCCCCTGATTGGCACAGCCAATCGTGGTGTAACACTTGGGCCAATGGAATGGGGGGTGTGTAGCGATCACGGAAAAGAAAAGTGAAAGTATCCCTGATAGGCTACACGGTGCTATGAGCACGTGAGTGCCGAGGTATGATGGGAATTGTGGTTCCGGCATGTAGATTCACGTAGGCACGGAAAAAACACATTGATGAAAAGTACTGCAGGCATATTGGTGGAGTGGGTTTGGCAATGGTGATGCATGTAGATGACCTGGCATGAAGCCGGTTACTCCTAGCACAGTGTAGCCTATCAGGGATACTTTACCTCTGTACTGAATGTCCGCAATGTGCTTTAGAGATTGTGCACCATTTTGTAGACAACACCCTCAAACACCCATGAGGGTGGTACTTAGCAGTACCCCTCACTGTTAAATTGAATTCTCTCCGTTGTCTGTTAACTTGTCATTTTGCAAAACTTAGTTTCGTTTTTGCAACCTTTTTTGAGATTAAATATATTGATTCAAAATCTTGTTGTGTTGATCTCCCATCCTGATTCTTTCTTTATTATTATTTACCCTCCTGGGTATATCAGGACATAGCCAGGTGCCCTTTAATATTTATCTTGACCTGTGCCTGTTCCTGCAGAGGGGTAAGGGCAGGCAGAGGCATTCATTGTCAAGCCTCATGCAGTGCGTTGGACATCCTGGCCCGTGGCTGTGTCAGTGCCCACTTCATTATGCGCCTCAGAGTCCTTTCGGTTGCCAGAGGGAAATACATTGATGGGGAAAGAAAGCACATTGGAATCTAACACACCAGGGCAGTGGGGTAAAACAAAGAAGGGTTGCTGCTTTGGGACCACGGCAATGCACAAGCACATGAAATGGAATGATAGCCTGACTGGTTCTAATCACTGTTACAAAACACCCTCTGGTCATAGGGATGGCAATATAGATTCTCTACACAGAAGGATGCACCTGCTTCTTGCCTGTTCAGGACTCACATTCACAAGCAGCCTTCAGTTACTCAGCCCTCTTAGCCTGCCCAAGCACATCAGCTCTACCTGAATCACCATTTATGTGTATGTGTTTTGTTTTACATTTTGGGAACGTATAAGGTGCAACATACTCCCACAATATGTATCTTGGTAGAGTTATGTTGTTAATACGAATGGGAATATGTTGAGCTATTTGTCTTGAAACAGTGTGCATTTGTATTATTTATTTTATTTAGGTTTTACATTAGTGTGAAGATAAGAGAAAAAGGTATGTGATTGGATAGTGGGTACTGAGGTCATCAGGGTCAACACCAGTTTTTTTTTTTTTTTTTAGAGTAGAGGGAGGAGCTGTTATGTTTTCATGGGTCTCGGATTGAGAGACATGGCGAGGATTGTCAGAGAAGGGGAATAGGGCTTCCACTGGTAGTGACATTGCGTATGAAGGCCAGCAACATGCCATCTGAATAGGATATTGGCTTTGTGGGATGATAGAGCCTTTGCCAGAAAATCCTGGATAGTGTTTTGAAGGTGTTCCATGTTGCGTGTGTGCATGCTGGAACGAGGGAGACAGTGTCCTTTTGAATAACTTCAGACACAAAAAGACACATCAAAGGCAAGCATGGTAAAGAATTGAGAACTTTAACCCATACAGAATTGCTGCATGATGGAGCTTGGAGTCAGAGAGCAAGAATGTATTGATCAACTGACTGTGAACATATAGAGAAACTATGCTCAATGGAACTTGGAGGTAGGTGTTCTAGAACACGTTCAAACAGTGAACCTAAAGGGAAATCGTGCATGCATGATAGCGTTGTCAGAGTTCACAGTGGGTATTGTGAATGCCCACCCAGAGAGACGTGCTGCTTGCAGGAACATGGATTCAGAGGTCCTAGAATGCATTGCAGAGGGGGAACACCGAGACAAATATTTGAACTGTGGGACCGGAAGTGTCCTTTCCGTAGAGACAATGGGAGAAGACCAGATTTAACAGCTAACACTCAATGCCTACATCTGCAGAACACCTGGCGACCACTGTCATTATTTCAGCGTTACCCATGGTATCTCCAAGTTTTGACTTGTGCATTTTATATATTTAGTTTGTCACATTACACACCCTACAGGTACACGCATATGCCCATCATCAAATGAATTCCTCCAAGTCTGTAATGCAGGGCCGCACCCAACATATATTAGAACATGCAGATAGCATGGAAACACAACCCTCCCTGCCTCTCTTCTGGAAGTCAGCAAATCCTCTGCAGTATCGCGCGTGGGGATGTGCATCCAGCCTGCCACTATATTGAGTGCTCATCCCCTTAAGGACTTCCTTAAGGGAATGCAACCTTAAATATAGTTACATAGCCCCATTTCTACCCACTGCTACTCCAGAACCCACACGTGTTCTTTTCTCAGTCCACGTGGTAGTGCAATTCCACCAAAGAAACATCATTCTAAAAGAATGTCATTAATAATCAGGTCCAATGAAAAACGCTCTGACTTGTTTTGTGTGCTACATTTATTTTTTTATTTTTTTTAATTATGATAATATCCAACCTGCAAAATTGTGCATTGTCACAAAAAGTGATCTATTATCTGTGGTGGCTCAAGAAAGTCCTGCAGGGGTGAATATATTTTGACAGCTGCAAAACAGTGTCAAGGGATCGGAATGCATGTAGGTAGATGGACACGTCTTCTCTACCTGTTGGGTTATCCCTTCCCACCTGTGGACGTAATGATGCAGGTCGTTTTAGATACTTAGAACAATTTCAAAAGAGCATTCTTGATGCAGCAATGGCACACATTATTCCTTCTGTCTCTGTGTTCAACACGTGCAACGTTGCTTAGTGTCTCAATGTCCAACTACTTTATTGAGTTTTCAACATCTTCAATTTCCATTTAAAATTCCATTCATTTACTAAGAAATCACCGACAGTGCAAATACATGCACCTCCTGGAGAGAAGCCAGTGTGCCTCCATTAACACCACTTAGTCAAAAGTGGTATTTCTGGGCTGGAAGAGTATCACGTGCTGGGCAATTCACCTGCATGTTATCTGCATTCCAGATAAAATAATATACATACCAAATCACTGGTTCTTATTTTTGCGCTGCACATTTCCATTATGTGTTCTGTTTATTTTGTTCATCATAATTAATTGAACTGCTGATTAATCCGAATCTGCAGTGTAAACAAAGCGTTTACTGCATATATACCTGCCTTCTATTCTCAGCATTTTAACCCTCCTAGCTCTCCCTTCCGGTCTGTGTGGTGTTCACAATAGAAATGACCCTGCGTATTTACTGACTTCCTAGTGGGTGTTGTGCCGGGTGAGCGCCACATGACTCATGTGTCTACTGTACTACCATGCTGAAATATCGCCCCCTTGCTTTCCACTGATATTCTGTTATCACGGAAGGTGTCCGATAGAGATTGCCCAGAGTATCTTCAACTCCTGCACTAACAGTTGGTAAAACCTGCATACGTATTCTGGATGGATTTCTTAACACATGCATTGTATTTTCTAAGGCTAAACCAGATTTGTAATCGTTCAACGACTATCAAATGAGAACATATGCATTCCAGGTAATAGCATGGTTTTCTATTTTTTTTTTTTTAATATCAAAACAAAACAGTTACCAATTAACCAAACCGTAATGAAACAACGCTCAGCTATTTAACATTGCCAGCAATCTGCAGAGCAGCGTTGATGCAATGTGGTAATTTTGCAGTCCAAGGGTATTTATTTGAGGCCACTGTTAGCTCTGGTTTCTCCTCTTCTTCTCCGGTTTCTGTAAATATGCATCATGAATGTGGGTAATGTGTGCTGTGTTTTCCACATGGCACTAAGTGCCACCAGCATGCTCAGTTTATTTCTTTAGGGGACGAATATGGATATGGGATGTGAGGAGAGACGCACAGCTTGTAGGAATTAACTAGTTCACTACCCACCCATGTACCTGCCAAAGCAATGCTAAACTCTATGACCATTCTCACGATCATCCACCCCTATCCACCCAAAACCCACACTTCCAGGATCTCTTTGCGCAAGCTCTTCCACACAGTAACACCAAACTGTGGGTTGCATAGGGTTATTTCTAAGCAGTCTTCTGAGGTGTACTGTAGTTAGTGTCACTGTAAATGAGCTGCAGCTGAAATAAAAATTACTTTATCAAGTGGCTTTCAGCAACATCAATTATTATATGTATAATGTGTGTCCTTACTTCTGTTCCCTGCACTGAAATCCTGTAAAAAAACTAGTACTAGCAAAGACAACAGTCTTGGCATGTGTATAGGTTTTAGGCATGTGCCAGGTGCTGACATCATGTGCTTACACACTCTCACAAATGTTCAATTGTTGCTATCGTATGATATGTTAGTACCATCATGGCAATGCCTTTCAAACGCACTATACCTACACACAAGTCAGAACTGTTTGCTTTGCCAGTGCTTGTTTTTGTCTCTGCTGCAGCTAAAGAAGTAATTGTATAAATGTTCTTCTCCACTGTTGACCTAAAATTGTATCACAAGAAGGAATAAAACAGCCCAGAGGATTACTTCTGTAAAAGCGCTTTCCACGAGGTTACTTTACGTGATTGGCCGCAGGGGACCCGAAAGTGCTTTCTTGTGGTCAAACTAATTATCTCTAGATGATGACTGTCTAGAAGTTAAAATTGACTTTTTCTTTTGGCACTTGCGTGGCCTGCAGTAAGAACGTCATATCACAAGCACCTTCCCCGGGGGGAGATTTGCCTCTCTGTCATCAAGTTTACCTAATTGAAATCGTTGCATCTGCTTAACACCATTTTGTTTTAGCTTTGATCTTAGAAGGAGAACAAGAAAAGAGCTTGGCTAGACACCTTTTTTAATGAGTGCACTGAGCAGATGTGTAAAGCATGTGGGATCGAAATGAGTGTGATGTTCGATCATTCACCTCTGTCTTAGTTAATCCCGCTAACATTAGCAGGCCGATTCATGGAATTAATGTGCGCCGAAAATTCCGGCGCAGAGGTGCCAAAACGTGTGATTCGCAGAAAAAGTGCGAAAATCGCAGTGCAACTCGAAAATCGCAGGGAAACCAGCGCACATCGATTCATGGAAGTCCGTGTGCAAGAAATATATTGGATGTGCGCTGAAAAAGTGCGTGGCGCACGCCAGCGCACAGGCCATCCAACGGCGTGCGCCACGGCCGCTGCGAAATCGCACATAGCGCGGTGCACATTACAAAAGTAGGTGGAACACAGGGCGTAACACTCGGAATGGGGAACAACGCGTGAAAATATGGACATCACGGGGGAAGTACAGGAGGCAAGTGCGCGGAACGCCCACACGCTCGCCTACAACTCGTATTCATGGAATCGAATAGGGCAAACCAGCGCACGGTCAAAGACGCGCACAGGGCCAAACAAGTACGCCACAAGAAAGCAGGCGGTAGCGTCCCTGCGCCTGAAATAAATGTGCGCCAAAATGTGCGCTAACAAAAAGCACCCATATACAGCTATGATGAATGATCCATACTGTGGCCCTCTAGGACAAATCAGGTGCAAAGGGGTACCGACAAACACGGACACCCGCTGTGTGAAAAATAGCGTGTGCGTGTATTACGGGGTTCGCAGGAAGTTTCACACGCGATTGGCCTGGGCACGTGTATTCCGGGGTGCGTGGGAAGTTCCACACGCAAATTTGCAGGGTACGTGTATTTCGGTGTGCGCGTGAAGTTCCACACGCAATTTCAGCAGGGTACGTGTACTCCGGGTGCGCGGGAAATTCCACACGCGAATCCAGCAGCCTACGTGTATTTCGGGGGTGCCGTTGAGTCCCACACGTGAATTGGCGATGTGGGTCCTCCCAGCTGTTCCCTCTACACCCTCCACGGCCCCTGCAGGCAGCCCACACCACAGGGGACTACCCTGCACCCCTGCACATGTCCCGCAGGCAGCCCATCCACCATGGGCATGCCCCCCAGCCAACCCACATGTCACCTTGCACTACTGTCCACCAACGCAAGTCTCCCAGAACCCCCACCCCCCAGCATCCAGGGGCACCCTCCACCAGGCCCCCACTCATGTCTCCCTGGACCCCCACCCCCCAGGAATGTAGGGCACCCTCCACCAGCCCCCCACTCCTCTCCCCCTGCACCCCCAACCCCAGCACTATAGGGCACCCTCCACCAGGCCCCCACTCCTGTCCCCCTGCACCCCCACCCCCAGCACTGTAGGGCACCCTCCACCAGGCCCCCACTCATGTCTCCCTGGACCCCCACCCCCCAGGAATGTAGGGCACCCTCCACCAGCCCCCCACTCCTCTCCCCCTGCACCCCCAACCCCAGCACTATAGGGCACCCTCCACCAGGCCCCCACTCCTGTCCCCCTGCACCCCCACCCCCAGCACTGTAGGGCACCCTCCACCAGGCCCCCACTCCTGTCTCCCTGCACCCTCATCCCCCAGCACTGTAGGGCACCCTCCACCAGGCCCCCACTCCTGTCTCCCTGCACCCACACCCCCAGCACTGTAGGGCACCCTCCACCAGGCCCCCATTCCTGTCCCCCTGCACCCCACCCCCCAGGACTGTAGGGCACCATCCACCAGGCCCCCACTCATGTCCAACTCATGTCCCCCTGCACCCCCACCCCCCACCAGTCAGGGGCACCTGCCAGCAGGCCCCCACTCATGTCCAACTCATGTCCCCTGCATCCAGGGGCACCCTCCACCAGACCCCCAATCATGTCCCCCTGCACCCCCACCCCCCTGCATCCAGGGGCACCCTCCACCAGGCCCCCACTCATGTCCCCCTGCACCCCCACCCCCCTGCATTCAGGGGCACCCTCCACCAGGCCCCCACTCCTGTCCCCCTGCACCCCCACCCCCCAGCACTGTAGGGCACCCTCCACCAGGCCCCTACTCCTGTTTCCTTGAACCCACGCCCCCCAGCACTGTAGGGCACCCTCCACCAGGCCCCTACTCCTGTCCCCCTGCACCCCCACGCCCCAGCACTGTAGGGCACCCTCCACCAGGCCCCCACTCATGTCCAACTCATGTCGCCCTGCACCCCCACCCCCCACTAGTCAGGGGCACCTGCCAGCAGGCCCCCACTCATATCCAACTCATGTCCCCCTGCACCCCCACCCCCCTGCATCCAGGGGCACCCTCCACCAGGACCCCACTCATGTCCCCCTGCACCCCCACCCCCCTGCATTCAGGGGCACCCTCCACCAGGCCCCCACTCCTGTCCCCCTGCACCCCCACCCCCCAGCACTGTAGGGCACCCTCCACCAGGCCCCCACTCCTGTTTCCTTGCACCCACGCCCCCCAGCACTGTAGGGCACCCTCCACCAGGCCCCTACTCCTGTCCCCCTGCACCCCACGCCCCAGCACTGTAGGGCACCCTCCACCAGGCCCCCACTCATGTCCAACTCATGTCCCCCTGCACACCCACCCCCCACCAGTCAGGGGCACCTGCCAGCAGGCCCCCACTCATATCCAACTCATGTCCCCCTGCACCCCCACCCCCCTGCATCCAGGGGCACCCTCCACCAGGCCCCCACTCATGTCTCCCAGCACCCCCACCCCCCAGCACTGTAGGGCACCCTCCACCAGGCCCCCACTCCTGTCCCCCTGCACCCCCACCCCCCAGCACTGTAGGGCACCCTCCACCAGGCCCCCACTCCTGTCTCCCTGCACCCCCCAGCAGTGCGATTTGCCAGGGTACGTGTATTCCAGGGGTGCGCGGGTAGTCTTACACGTGATTTCATCAGGGTACATGTATTATGGGTCCGCGTGAACTTCCACACGCGATATCAGCAGGGTACGTGTATTATGGGGTTGGCGGGAAGTTCCACATGCGATTGCCATGGATATGTCTATTTTGGGGTGCGCGGGAAGTTTCACACGCGAATTTGCAGGGTACGTGTATTTCAGGGGTGGGCGGGAATATTTACTCGTGACTGGGCTTGGGAGTGCGTGTTACGTGTATTCCTGGGGTGGGCGGGAAGATTTACACAGTCGCCTACAACGCGCAAAAAAAAAGGTCCAATCCGGAAACACGTACGCCAGCATGAAGCAGGCGCACGTCCCGCGCAGCATAAAAGAGTGCGCAAACAACAAACAAGCTCAGACGCCAGGATGAATATACCGTTCCTAGCAGCAGTGGCCGTGGGATACTGCAGGAGGAGGAGAAGGATAGTCAGGGCCAGAATCTTCACACCCAGAATCAGCCTATTTGGTATGCCTGATGACCAGTTGTATGGGAGGTACAGGTTTCCACCACACATAATACTCGACCTGGTCAGTGAGTGGGAGGATGACCTCACATCACCCACCCTGTGCTCCCAAGCACTCAGCCCCCTGGAGAAGGTCCTCAATGTACTGCACTTCTTGGCTATGGGATCATTTCAGCGGACAAGTGCCATAGTGGGGGGGGTGTCACAGACCACGCAGTCACGGTGCCTACACCAGGTGTTGGCCATTATCACTGCACACCCATCGGTCCGCAGGCACATATACCTGCCCAGAACACCTGCAGAAAGGCAGGCTGTCAGCCAGGATTTCTACAGGGTGGCACAATTCCCCAAAGTGCTAGGTGCCATTGATTGCACCCATGTGGCTCTACGTCCCCCCAGGGCATCTGAGCACATCTACAGAAACCGCAAGCACTGGCATTCCATCAACGTCCAGGTAGTATGTGATTCCAAGGGAATCATCACCTCAGTATATGCCAACTATCCAGGGTCCACCCACAACAGCTTCATTTACATGATGTCAACCCTAAACCGGGACATGGAAGCTGGGCGGCATGGCTGCTTGGTGAGTATTAATGCCACAGCACACGCATGCATGACAGATACAGAGTAATGTCAATACCCCACTAATGATCCCCATCACCACCTCCCCAGGGGACAGTGCCTACCCTCTGAGCACCCACATGATGATGCCAATTCGGAACCCCATCACGCCTCCAGAGGTAAGATACAACACAGCCCATATTGCAACACGGGGCATAGTGGAGCGCACATTCGGAGTGCTCAAGTCACGCTTTCGCTCCCTTGACCGTTCTGGCGGGCAGCTGTTAAACGCTCCCCCAGTAGTGTGCAGGATCAGAGTGGCAGCATGTGTCCTGCACAATGTTGCAACACGCCGGGGCCTGGCTATGGACATGGTGGTGCCCCCACATCCCCAACCACATGCATGCCCGCTGCGCATGGGAGGGGAAAGGGCACGGGTGAGGTAGCCCGTACGCAGCTGGTGGCTAATTACTTCACATAGAAATCACACCCCTGCGGAGTGCACACAGCCCTGGCACATACCATCTGACAATCAATGATGACTCAATCTGACAATTATGATGAATTAAGGGACAGTCAACTGTCAGAACCATAGCAGCCTGAGATTGTTCATCTGGAAGTGTCACAATGTGGGCATCCCTACCTACACAAACACCACCCATGCAGTGTCATCAAAAGACACACTTCCATGCAGCAAAAATGAATACCCACTTGCAAAATACAACATGAGAACAGTGCCATGTCACACAACCCCTCCCCGACATGGCCACACAACACACCATGGCATGTCATGCTATGTGAGAGCAAACAAATTAATCCCCACAACATGACCCAAGTGTCACCAACTACAGTGTCTTGTAACGCTCACCTGGTTCCCACGGAGGCGCGGCGTCGAAGGCGCAGAACTCTGAAGATGGACAGGAAGGGCCCTTCTATTCTGGCTTCCCTGGCTCGTTGGATACCCTCCTGTGCGTGAAAAGGGAGTATTACCAACTGTGGAACAATGCTCAAGCCTCCCACTCCCTTCCAACCCTCCACGATATCTCCTGCACGATTCCCCGTGAAGCCTCACCTTAGGGTTTGGAAGGATGAGCTCTCCATCCTGCTTCTGATGCAGGGGCGCGTTGAAACCCAGTTACTTCACTGGATTGAGGATTGATGGGAGTTCAGGTAAGCTTGACTGTTCAGGTAAGGCGCTGTAAAAGTTCTGTTCAAAAGTTCAAGCTTAATAATAATGTTCGTTGTCTAATTGCAGCAAGCGCTAATGCTTATGTCTTTTTCCCCTTAGGGGCCGGGGTTCGGAGTGCCGGAGATATGGCGCCGACCCGAAGTGAAACAGTTCTGGATGAGCGCTCAGGTAATGTCTTTGCATTCGCTCATTCAATGTCTTTGTCTTTTTTCCCCATAGGGGCCGGGGTCTGGAGATGCCAGGAAGCGGCAGGACCCGAAATGCAGTGGGAATAATCCAACAGGTAAGACTTAAAAGGAAACTGAGCTTTCCTTATTCCTTTTCTCCCTCTCACCTTTGTTCTTGTCTTTTTTCCTCTAGGCGCCGGGGCGTAGCTGAATCCGGAAGATCGCTGCTGAAGATGGAAGCGCCTTGCAAAGGTGAGTAAAATGCAGCGCTGCAGCGACCGAAACGAAATGCCTTTAAAATTATGTCTTCCTTTTCAGGGCCGTTGGAGAAATGACTCCGGGATGCAGATTTAGCAGGTAAGGGCTTTTCTTCACCTATTCTCTTCCTTTCTCCCCTTGCAGGTGTTCCAGGTTGCTGGCAGGCGTGGCTGAAGTCAGGATGCAGGAGCTGACACAGTGAGCGTCCAGCTGCTAGGTGCAGAACAGCGTGAAGCATGTGTGGCTGTTCGGGTGGGGTTTAAATAGCCTTGGAAGTAGTTCCTGGTATGTATCCTTCCACCAATCAGGTATGTATCCTTCCCCGACCACACCCGGATGGTGAAGTAGTCCTACAGGTTAAGTAGTCCCATTCAGGCCTCAAGAGGGCCTGGATGAAGCAGCAAGGTCTGCATCAGGTAAGTGTGCACCCAAGCACTTAAACACATATCCTCTTCTATGAGCCTGGCGCCTAAGGCGCCAGGACTGGGGTCCGCTATAAGCCTGGCGCCTAAGGCGCCAGGACTGAGTCCAAAGGGCCCCGACTTGGGCCCGCTGAGACTTCCCTGGGGGAAAATGATGTCTGCCTCTGGGGTTGCTGGGCCCGGCCTGGCTCCTTAGAGGTAGGCATCATGACAGTACCCCCCCTCACGGCCCCTCCCAAGGTCTTTTCCTCCGGGGGTTTTGGTTTGTGCGGGAATCTTCGATGGAATCTTTGAATTAATCGTGGTGCGTGAACATAGTTACTGGGTTCCCAAGATCTTTCCTGAGGTCCATATCCTTTCCAATCAACAAGATAGAAGAGTTTTGACTTAACTATCTTGGAATCGAAAATGTCTTTCACTTCGAATTCTAATTCTCCATCAATTTGGACAGGGCCTGGGGGCTCAGACAGTCTGGTTCCAGGTTGTACTGGTTTTAGAATAGATGCATGAAAAACGGGATGAATCTGCATGTTGGATGGTAAATCGAGTTTAAAGGCCACTGGGTTGATAATAGCTTTGATGGGGTAAGGCCCAATGAATCTGGGATTAAAAGTTTGCTGACCCTTGAGGGGTAGATGTTTAGTTGCTAGCCATACCTGATCTCCTACTTGGTAAGGAGGAGTTTTACTTCGGTGCAAATCAGCGTTTTCTTTATACTTTTTCTTGGCTTGCTGTAAGTGGGTTGTAGCTTCTTTGAAGGCTTGGGTTATTGTGGAATGTAGGTGATTTACTGCAGGCATCTCCAGGGTCAGAGGTGGATCTAGGTCAGAGGTCCGAGGATGGTGACCATACAGGGTATAAAAAGGAGTCTGTCCGGTTCCAGAATGCACTGAATTGTTGTATGCATATTCTGCAATCCAAAGGATGTCCTTCCAATTCAACTCGGATTGGTGTAACATGCACCGCAGATATTGCTCGAGAGTCTGATTGGTTCTCTCGGTTTGTCCGTCGGTCTGGGGGTGGTGGCTGGTGGATAACCGCACGTCTATTTGTGCTAGTTGGCAACATTTCTGCCAAAAGTGGGAGATAAATTGACTTCCACGGTCTGAGACTAATATGGAAGGGAAACCATGTAACCGCACTATATTTTCCATAAATTCCTTGGCCAAGGTGGAAGCTGACGGCAATCCTTTTAAAGGGATAAAATGGGCCATTTTGGAGAATAGATCCACTATTACGAGAATCGTGTTGTAACCACCACAAGGAGGCAGGTCAGTTATAAAGTCCATTGACAAGGTGTGCCAAGGTGCTGGTGGAATGTCCAAAGGTTGAAGTAGGCCGGCTGGCCTTTTCTTTTGACTCTTATTTTGGGCACAGATTCCGCAAGACAACACAAATGACTTTATGTCTTTTCTCCAAGAAAGCCACCAGAAGCGGCGTTTGATCTTTTCTTCTGTTTTCGCGATACCGGGGTGTCCTTCCATTAATGATTCATGATGACGGGTAATGACAAGTTCCTGCAATTCTTTACTTGGCAGAAATAACCGCTCTTGGAAGTAGGGTAAATCATCCTTAACAGTGTAGTGAGGACCCTTTTGACTCCATTCCAGTAAGGCAGAAGAGTCAAAAAGCTGTTTTACTTGAGCTTGGATGTCCTCAATGGTTTGCAATGAAGTCAAGCCCAGAATTCTTTGTTCCGGTATGATTGGCACAGGTTCTAAACTCGAATTGGGTTCTTCCATGCCTATCCGGGATAAGGCATCTGCCTTACCATTCTTGCAGCCAGGGCGATAGGTAATTACAAAATCAAATTCCGCAAAGAATAAAGCCCATCGGAGTTGTCGCGAAGATTGAGCTTTGGCCGTCTTTAAATACTGCAAATTTCTGTGGTCCGTAATTACGGTGATGGTGTGTCTTGCACCGAGAAGATAGTGACGCCAAGCCTTGAAAGCTGATTTAATAGCCAGTAGTTCTTTGTCGGTAATTGCGTAATTGAGTTCAGGTGGAGAGAATTTTCTGGACCAAAAGGCTACAGGGTGTAGTTGGTTAGTTTCTGGGTCTCTTTGCGACAGGACAGCTCCCATGGCCGAACTGGATGCATCGGTTTCCACGATGTAAGGGAGATCTGGGCGCGGGTGCTTCAATACAGGTGCAGAGGTGAATTTGGTTTTCAGGTCCTGAAAGGCTTGTTCAGCCTCAAGAGTCCATTCAAAGCGTTTGTTTTTCTTTAGGAGAGCTGTGATGGGTTGAACAGTTCGAGAAAATTCCGGGATGAACCTTCGATAGAAATTGGCAAAGCCAAGCATGCTTTGCACTCCCTTCACAGAGCTAGGAGATGGCCATTTGAGAATGGCGTCCACTTTCCGCGAGTCCATTCGGATTCCTTGAGGTGTCAGGATGAATCCGAGAAACTCCACTTCTGTGGTATGAAAAACGCATTTTTCGAGCTTGGCAAATAATTTGTGCTGGCGCAATTTCTCAAGAACTGCCCTAACATGGTTTCTGTGATCAGATTCTGAGGAGGAATACACCAGGATGTCGTCAATATAAACGATGACACAAACATCGATAAGTTCCCGAAGAACATCATTCATGAAGTACTGAAAGGCGGCAGGTGCGTTGCACAAACCGAAGGGCATTACTTGATATTCGAAGAGCCCAAATTTGGTGCGGAATGCAGTCTTCCACTCGTCGCCCTCTTTTATACGTACCAGGTGGTAAGCTCCTCGGAGATCTAGCTTGGTGTACACACGAGCATCTTTTACTTGGTCGATAAGCTCAGGTATCAGGGGCAAAGGGTACCGATTCTTAATCGTTATCTGATTCAGGGCGCGGTAGTCAATACAGGCCCTAAGGTCTCCTTCCTTTTTAGGTACGAAGAACAAAGCGGAAGAGACTGGTGACTTTGATGGGCGAATGAAACCATTGGCCAGGTATTGATCCAAATACTGGCGCAAATGCAGGTTCTCAGGTTCAGTAAGAGCATAAATCCTACTACAAGGTAGTTGTGCATTGGGTACCAAGTCGATTTGGCAATCGTAAGATCGATGGGGAGGTAAGGTGTTAGCCTGCTCTTTCTGAAAAACGTCTTGGAATTCTTGGTATTCAGATGGTAGCTGTACAGGGGTGGAAGTTACAGAGGCTAGACCCATAGCTGGATTCCTTGGGTAACAGGTTGGTTCACAATCAGGAAAAGTTATCTTCTTTGCTCGCCAGTCTATTCTCGGATTATGTGTTTCTAACCAAGGGATTCCAAGAAGTACTTGAAATTGTGGGGCCTTGATCACATCAAACACGATTGCTTCCCGATGTCCGTCCTGACCCACCAGAGTGATTTGAACTGTGGAATGCGTTACAGGCCCTGAGGCTATTTCGGTTCCATCAACTGTAGTAATTACATCTTGGGTTACTTTCGGGCGGAGAGGAAGCTTAATCCTGGAAGCCAATTCACGGTCTATGTAATTTCCAATAGCTCCACTGTCTATGTATGCTTTTATAGCATGCAACTGCTGAGGCTGTTTTGGGTTCACAAGCACCATCGGCATGACAAAATGCGAGGTCAAAGAGTTTGTTTTCAAGCTCGGCAAGCGGACCCCTACGCTTGTCGGGCTAGGTCGTTTCCCGAACCAGGTGTCAATAACTCGTTATCAGTGGCTCCAACCACCTTCTTGGGTGGTTTAACTGGACAACTTTGAAGAAAGTGACCGGAAGTTCCGCAATACAGACAAAGTTGCATTTGTTGCCTTCTCTCTCGTTCCTTCTGCGTTAATGGTCCTTTAACACTGCCAATTTGCATAGGTTCGGAAATGTCAGTACTCTTGGAGTTAACGTGGGTCTTGATAGGTACTCTGGTTTCATACTTGAGCCGATCTGCTTTTCTATTTTGAAGTCTGTGATCAAGTTGAACCACTACGTCTATGTAGTCTGCGCAGGCCTGGGGTGGATCTACTATCTGAGCTATAACATCTTTAAGCTCTCCGCGCAGGCCTCAATGAAACAATGTGATCCTTTTATTTTCAGGCCATCCGGTTTCCACAACTGGTCTATTAAAGGTGGCGATATAGGACAAAAGATCCTGATTACCTTGTCGTAAGGATAGCAGTTTGTTGTCAAGGGCCTGTCCCTGCGAGTGTCGAGCGAACAATCTTTCCATGCTGGCCTGGAAGCCCTGGAAATCCCGGAGAATGGGGTCATCCTGATTTACCAATGGAATAGACCAATCGGCAGCACAGCCACTGAGGTAAGATAGCACAAAGGCTACTTTGGTCCGGTCGTTGGGGAAGGCCCCGGGCCTGCATAAAAAGTGTAAACGGCATTGGTTCATAAAAACGGCATATTTCTTGGGATCCCCCGCAAAACGTTCCGGCGGGCCAAAGGCATGTGTCCAGGTAGATTGATTTGTACCGGGTTATTCGAACCCATTGTTGTAGAAATATCTCCGGAAACAGGTAAAGGAGTGTGCTCTGCCTGGCCCTGCAATAACCTTTTGGCCAGATCATCAGTTCTTTCCTTGGATATGATTAGTTCCCTTCTGAGAGCATTAGTCTCCTGGCGGGCTGAGTGCACTTCTGTCCGTAATTCCCCTAAAAGATGGGCCAGCTGATCTGTCTCGGAAGTCTCCATAGCGCCCAGGTGGGAAATTGTGGTAAGGCTTCGCGTTCTGTAACGCTCACCTGGTTCCCACGGAGGCGCGGCGTCGAAGGCGCAGAACTCTGAAGATGGACAGGAAGGGCCCTTCTATTCTGGCTTCCCTGGCTCGTTGGATACCCTCCTGTGCGTGAAAAGGGAGTATTACCAACTGTGGAACAATGCTCAAGCCTCCCACTCCCTTCCAACCCTCCACGATACCTCCTCCACGATTCCCCGTGAAGCCTCACCTTAGGGTTTGGAAGGATGAGCTCTCCATCCTGCTTCTGATGCAGGGGCGCGTTGAAACCCAGTTACTTCACTGGATTGAGGATTGATGGGAGTTCAGGTAAGCTTGACTGTTCAGGTAAGGCGCTGTAAAAGTTCTGTTCAAAAGTTCAAGCTTAATAATAATGTTCGTTGTCTAATTGCAGCAAGCGCTAATGCTTATGTCTTTTTCCCCTTAGGGGCCGGGGTTCGGAGTGCCGGAGATATGGCGCCGACCCGAAGTGAAACAGTTCTGGATGAGCGCTCAGGTAATGTCTTTGCATTCGCTCATTCAATGTCTTTGTCTTTTTTCCCCATAGGGGCCGGGGTCTGGAGATGCCAGGAAGCGGCAGGACCCGAAATGCAGTGGGAATAATCCAACAGGTAAGACTTAAAAGGAAACTGAGCTTTCCTTATTCCTTTTCTCCCTCTCACCTTTGTTCTTGTCTTTTTTCCTCTAGGCGCCGGGGCGTAGCTGAATCCGGAAGATCGCTGCTGAAGATGGAAGCGCCTTGCAAAGGTGAGTAAAATGCAGCGCTGCAGCGACCGAAACAAAATGCCTTTAAAATGATGTCTTCCTTTTCAGG
The DNA here is from genome assembly GCF_040938575.1 of Ambystoma mexicanum. NCBI lineage: Eukaryota > Metazoa > Chordata > Amphibia > Caudata > Ambystomatidae > Ambystoma > Ambystoma mexicanum. The sequence continues at coordinate 483,522,614 of NC_090926.1, forward strand.
GCCGTTGGAGAAATGACTCCGGGATGCAGATTTAGCAGGTAAGGGCTTTTCTTCACCTATTCTCTTCCGTTCTCCCCTTGCAGGTTTTCCAGGGTGCTGGCAGGCGTGGCTGAAGTCAGGATGCAGGAGCTGACATGGTGAGCGTCCAGCTGCTAGGTGCAGAACAGCGCGAAGCATGTGTGGCTGTTCGGGTGGGGTTTAAATAGCCTTGGAAGTAGTTCCTGGTATGTATCCTTCCACGACCACACCCGGATGGTGAAGTAGTCCTACAGGTTAAGTAGTCCCATTCAGGCCTCAAGAGGGCCTGGAAGAAGCAGCAAGGTCTGCATCAGGTAAGTGTGCACCCAAGCACTTAAACACATATCCTCTTCTATGAGCCTGGCGCCTAAGGCGCTAGGACTGAGTCCAAAGGGCCCCGACTTGGGCCCGCTGAGACTTCCCTGGGGGAAAATGATGTCTGCCTCTGGGGTTGCTGGGCCCGGCCTGGCTCCTTAGAGGTAGGCATCATGACATGTCTCTAATGGAGACTGGACACACATGAAATGCTCACAGTAATGCAGGATCAACAACACACATTACCAAATACTTACCAATAATACTAATCACTTACACAACCTCCAACCTACCATAAACATGACAGTACGGACTTAAATAATTGGTAGCCTCACTACCTGATAATGCCAGCACTTCCAACACTTCCAACTGTACCGTGTTAGCGCCACTCAAAAGTGTAGGTGCACTGCTTACAACATGGACTCCATTTTCAAAGTAGACCACCTTGTGAAGACATGACAAATGGACCTGCAAATTAGGAGGATGAGATGGATGCAGAGGCACATATCAATACACCATGCAGTGTACAATACAACAACAATATGCACTAGGAATGTATACACAGTATTGACTACAGACTGCCCACACATCAAATGGGAGTCCAACGTCACCATGTAAGTCACTTGGGCACACCCTTTGCAAGCCCATGGAAACGGGAAGCAGGAGGGGTGTGTGTCACACAAACCCAAGCATCTGACCCAAATTTAGGACAAGCCTGCATGTGCCCAGCCACAATACAGCATATGCCCACGGGAGCCACACAAGGCAACACACTGTCCAAAAAATCAAAAATCAAAAAACAAAAATCAAAAATGGCCCTGAATGGGCCCGGCGGGGTGGGGGAGGCCACCCAGGAGGTCCGAGGACAGGGTGCACACCAAAACCCACCTGTGCGGATCTTGCGAAAAAAAAACACCTCCATGGGCTCATGGCCTGCACGGCTACCCTATTGTAGGAGAATCGCTGCTGTCGCTCTCCTCACCCTCTGCAGCTGCATCAGGAGGTGGTGGCACTATGGGAGGCAGCCCACGCAAAGCCCTAGTCTGGTCCTCCATGACTGCAAGCATGCAGGTGTGGAAGGTCTGGTTCTGGAGGATAATTGTGCGGAGGTCCCCATGCAACAACTCACGGGATGCCCGGACCTCCTCCCTCGTTGCCTGCATCACAGCTGAGAGCGTACGTGTGAGCCGCTCCAGCTGCTGTTCTGTCCTCGTGTTAGCTGAAGCCTCAAGCTCAACCAGAGTTACCCTGAGCTGACGGAGTTCTACCCTCAGGGCTTCCCTGTGGCCCTGGGACTCAATAGAAATGGCCTCCTGCAGAGTCTCCAGTGCTGCCCGCCTGTCCTTGTTGGACGCCAACATGTCCTCCCTTTGTGACTGGCTAATGGAGTGTGTTGCCTGCTGTAGTTGTTCAATCAGCCTTTCTTGGGGGACAATGGAAGTGGCCACCCTACCCATGGCTTGAGCCATCATCTCAGTTGATGCTGCTTGTTGGTTTGCCATACCGTATATGGATTGCTCCCATGCAGTATTGCCAGGTGGCGTACGGCCACCGCGTCGGCGGGCACCACACCTGTCTGGGGCAAGGCGAACTGGGCCTTGCTATGCCGGCACTACCTGAGGCTGCAGGACTGCATTCCCCCTCTGATCTTCTGGCCCAGGAACAGGATCAGATGTAGCGGAGTGTGACCCTGCATCCGTAACCACCAAAGGCGGACCTACCAACACTGACATCCCCATTGAGGGTTCTACCCCTGGTGCAGGTGGGTTGGGCAGTACAGAATCCCTCCCAGAAACACTTACCTCCGACTGCACGTAGGTCTCATCCTCCGAATCGACACCTGATTAGAGCTCGGGGGAGGTGCATCCAGAGACACCCCTAGAGATGATGGTCTGCAGCAAGTGTGGGTTCTCACCCACCACCACACCACGTCCCTCACTGGTGCCCGGTCGGGCCTGAGACCCCTCCTGGGTCTGCACCATCTCCACAACCCCAGCAGTATCAAGTGCGTCATCCCCTGCAAAGACATGAAAGAAAAGAAATGTGAACAGGCATTAGCACCATGGCACACAATTAGGGCTGAGAAGCAACAGAAACAGTACTTCATTGACACATGTCCCACATGACTATAAACCTCCCATGCATGCACTGTCACTGCGTGTGAAAGGGAGGCATATGGCACACATTGATGACACCAAGATGGAAGACCAACACATTTGCTGCATGCTGGCTAGCAGTGCCATCACACATTGGCCTGTGGTTGGCATGTCCAATAAACATACATGACACATGCCATCACACAGATGGCATGTACCCTAGCCATGTCACACATGTGACAATAGGACTGAGAAATGCCTAGTGATAGTGGTGGAATGCAGACAATCAGCCTGAATGAACACAGAATAATATGCAACTATGTTGTGGCAAGATGACACTTCAAGGGCAACTGGCGTGAGGTTGGGCTGAATGTCTACTGTTGCCAGAAGGGATACTGCAACACCCAAATCTTGGTGCGCAGAATGTATTGGATGAAGCACATGGGTGACCCAAACCACTCAGGCACACACCCCCTCACCTGGCACTCAATCAGAAGCACTCACACACACACCATGCACATGGATGACACACACATGCATGTGCACTCACCGGACAATGCCTCGTAATCTGGCAGGTCTCCCACGCCTTGGATCTGTTCCTCCGTGACGTAGGTCCCAGCAACATACTCATGTGGAGTGAGTTCTATGTCCTCTGCTGGAGACCCACCTCCAGTCACTAGAGTTGCGGCATGACTTGAGGCCAGCTTTTTCTTTGCCCTGCGCTTCAGGTCATTCCAGCGCTTGTAGCAATTATTAGCTGTGTGCCTCACGAATCCAAGGGCACTTATGATGTCCGCGATGGTCTGCCAGTGTGCCAGACGTTGTGCAGGTGTGGTCTTGGACCATTTTGCGGTCATGTGCGGACACATACTCTACAAGTGCATTCAGTTCGGCCTCATTGAAGCTGGGCTTCCTTGACGGGCCGGACTATGTAGCCGTGTCTGGGGCATCAGCCTCTACTGGACGAGCACTCTTCCTCTTCCGCTCGGAAGGTGGTGGGGATCCCGAGCGTCTTACGCCGCTCTGGTCACTAGGGGCAGGAGCCCTGGTGAACCTTGTAGGGATTGCACACTCAGCATGGGAGTTGGTCCAGGCATTAGCTGAAGTGTGATGTAGTCAGGGGAACGTCAGCAGGATGGACTAGGACCGGCACTGTTCTGGCTGGGAGACTCAGAGCTGGGGTGGATGGAGCCGCAGCTGCCCCTGCGGCCTCCCCACCCTGCCTACGCAGGGCAGTAGATGACATAGCTGCCCCTGATCCACGTGGGCTGGTGACACCAACGTGCACCGCCACATGTGGCCTAGACCTGCTGACCTGGAAGTCAGCCATGGAGTCACCCTGTGCCAGGTCTGGTGCCACAATGGGCTGGTCCAACAAGGGCTGAGCAGGGATGGTGTCAGCCACGTTACCCTCAACCAGGGGGGGGGCATGGGTGTCCCTGACTGGTCACCCACATATGGGGGGCTAGGGGAACCCTGCAAGTCCCGGCCACGTCCCCTACCGTATCCACCACGGCCACCTCTTGTGGCTCGTCCACCTTTGCCACCCTTACCGCGTGCTCGCCTCCCAACCATGGCACTGATGTAGTTGTGCGTATGGGAGTTGCAGTAAACTATTGTCCTGGGCAATTGGGGGTCAAAGGGGTAGGGTACTAGATTGAATTTGTACCCTAGTGCTCTAGCAAGGCTGTATGTGACCCCTGGGGGAAGATGACGGGTCACGCAATGCACAGGCACCCCGAAAAAGGGAGATAATGTGCACGCAACCCTCCTAGACCACGTGCGTGGAAAAATAAACCTGCACTACGCTGTGGCACCCAGAAACACAAAAATGAACATATACGTGTCACACGCAGCCTAGACTGACCTCTGAAGGGGTAGGCAACACACGGGGCGAGCACAGATGTCAAATACGTGCGCGACTCACCGTCTGCCAGGAAAAATATGCGCGTGTGCGCGTTGGCAACACCCCCGCCAAAAGAAGAATTGTACGCTGTCTGAGGAGACAGGACAACAGGAGAAGTGAACGCTGTTTGAGGAAACAGGCCCAGGAAAAAGACAAAAAGAGAAAAAGCTGTCAGAGGTAACAGGGAGTACGAACTTGGAACGGCGTGAAGTAAATCGCGTGTGAACCGACAAGAAGTACAGATTTCACCCACTCGCTCTCCACGAAAAGCACGTACAAGGAAATGGCGTTTTACACGAACCTTTTAAACATGCCCACACGTCCAGCGTCACTTCCGTGTGTACGCGCTAAGGCCCCATCTTCCAATCACACGAGCTGACACTCTGAGGCTGACACTCTGAGGTGCAGTCATTGGACGTGTAACATGCACCCGTGTACAGGGAAATGCCCGCGCACGCACGTCACAGAAGCGCATACGCGCTGGCGGCCTTTGGGCCAATGAATTTGCGTAAGTGTGCTGACGCGCTTACGCGCTAATGCCCTTTCCTCGAATTACACGCAGACGTGCTGGATTTTCACGTGCCAAATCACTCTGTATCAAGCTGGCCACGGGTAAGCACATGGAAGACCACACTCCTGCCCAGAAGGCTGAATTACTGCCCCCCAGAACCCCGAGCACACTCCCACCTGCCATCTGCTGCTGCCTGATTGTCTGCTGCCCACGTGCCCTGCCATCTGCTGCCTGCACATCAGCCAGGGGTGCGGTTGCTGTGACCACCCCTGCTGGAACCGAAGACTCCTGACTGGGATTCCATCGCTCCACAGACCAGCCCCAGGACCCAGTTGCCCACCCACTCATGCCTCTGGGGTTGTCATGTCGGGCACTGCAACATCTGGCACCACTGACAACCCCCGGCCAGAGAGGCAGAGGGGCACCAGCTTCACTGTCACCGAAGTTGGTGTCCTGGTAGAGCAAGTCCTGGGGCAGTATGATGCCCTCTTCAGAAATTTGCGCGCCGACAAGGAAGGATGGACTCGGATCTGGACGTGCATCGTGACTGCCATCAAAGCGGAGGGGGTGGCAGTCCAACGATTCCATCATGTCAAGAAGTGCTGGGAGGACTTCAGGTCCAGGACCCTCAACAAGGCCCGGCACCTCTTGAAGGCAGCGGATGCTAAGGGGCGCCGGGGCCACTTGTCAGATGATCAGATGAGGGTCCTGGAACGCATATCCCCAGGGCTCCACGTCCAGGTCCTTGAGAGGCAGACCCGTCTGGAGTCGAGCGGTAGGTGTACATGCATCATGATTGTGAGCTGTGCGTGTGGTGATGTGCCAGTAGTGTGCAGGTTGCACATGTGTTTTTATGGGGCCAAGTATGGGGGGGTTTACAGGGCCGTGAGGCTAACACATGCGAAGGCTGTCATGTGTGAGACATGGATGGTGCTTGTGTGTGTAGGCTTGCATGCCAAATGCAGTTGTGTGGGCACACATGTTTGGATGAATGTGTATGTAAGTAGGCATGTTCGTGATGTCACACATGGATGTTGTTTTCAGCTGCATGTATCAGCACTGTGTACATGTGAATGTGTGTGTATTGGACAAGGGTGCAACAGTGATGCAACATGGATGCATGTGACAGCGGGATGTGGAAGCTTGATTGGCAGATTTGACATGGATGCCAATCTGAACACTGCGACAGTTGGCAGAGGTGTACACATGCAATCAAGTGTGGTGGTGTGTGTGCATGTGTAGTGCACTCCCTGCGTTGCATGTGATGTCTGGCTCACCTTTGCCTGCTCATGCTGTTGTATGTGTATGGATGGTGCTGGCTGTTGCGATATGGCTGTGGTATGGCTCATGTGTGTGAGTTGAAATGACATGTGTGTTGGTGATTGTGATGCCATGTCTGAGGTTTGCAAATGCCACTCATGTACAACTGTCATGTGTGTATGTGTCCATTGTACAGTGCCCTGATGCCTGTGTTTATTTCTCCCTGTCTGCAGCGTCAACTGATGAAGAGGGCAGAGAAGGTGCTGTGGAGCACAGCGGCTGGGATAGCACCGCCAGCTGGAGACGCAAGGCCCAGCTCCCCTCCCAGGTTGTGATCTCATCGGGGAGTGAGGAGTCCAGTGCTGCGTCCCAGACCGCAGCTGCCGGTGGGAGGTCCAAGAGGCGGAGGTCGGAGTTGGACTCCTCGGCAGCAGAAGGGGCAGCTGGGACCCCACAGGGCCCAACGGGGGAAGATGACACGGAGTCATCCAGGTTGGTGGGGGGTTTGGTGGAGGAGGAGGCTGTGCAAGCGACAGAGACAGGGTCTGGAGATGGGGATTCCACTGGTGCTAGTGTTGCAGTGCAGGACCAGGGACAGGAGGCAGCACAGGCTGCCGCGTAGGTGCCTGTGTGCAATCCTGTACCTGATCCTGTCACTGCATCATCTTGCACCAGCAGGGATGCCTACGTCCAGACCCGTTTTCAGACAGGGGATGAGCTCACAACAACTGGCCTTCCTCTGCCTGCGGACGTGGCTATCCAGGAACGGGTTGAGCCTGTCCTGACTGGTGTGGCGTTGCGTCAACGGGCCATGCGAGGTGACCTGCAGTCTTTTCATGAGGAGACTGCACGTCATCTCGAATGGCTTGTTAACCGCGTCGGCCTACTGGGACAGGTCACCCAGGCCGGTTTCCTCCGTTTGCTGCAGCTTGCTCCGACCCCCTCCTCAACTGAACACCCTATGTGCCAGTCATCCTCCGTGCCATCTTCCCACCCATTTTCACCTGGGTGCCCTGTGGAGCTGACTCTGACGGTGCGGCCAGGCTGGTGGAGGAGGCATCCCTGCCACAGTCGGGAGTCGGACGTCCAGCAGGGGTGGCCACATCAACGACTGCACCCCAGCCGGCGGAGGATGTGCAGGCAGCAGGAGCCAGGGCACGGGCACAGGCACAGCAGCAGCAGCAACGAGGTGGGAGCCATGATGGCTCGGGGCCTTCGACATTGGAGGGGCAGGCATCGGCCAGAGAGCAGGAGAACCCAGGAGGGGAAGTGTCTTCCATGTGGCAGCGGTTGGGCCACACCATAGATGCGGAGCGGCAGCGGGCGGAAGAGGCACGGCTCACGATGGTCATGGCGGAGAACTCCATGCGGATGGCCCTGAGGCGGGCCGAGTGCCTCGAGGCAATCCACAGGGAGTTGGAGGTGAACATGTCGTTGGCCCTGCAGACCCTCGGGGCCATGGAGGAGGACCGCCTCCGGGACATTGAGCAGGAGTTCGATGATGCCCTGGCCCGGAACATCCCGAAGTGAGCTGTCGGACTGACCCGCTGCCCTTGTAAATAGTTCTGTAGTTAGTGTTAGGTTTCCTTTGCTTTTTTATATTTTTTGGACCTTTTGGACAATGGACTACATTTTTGTATATAGTTTTTTTTATTAGGTAGGGTTATTAGATAGGTTTCATTTCTTCTGTTGGGATCATGGACCCTGGGTTGTTTATCTGTATATAGTTGACTGTTGGATTGTTTTATTTGTATTTTGATTTTACCCATGGAGCAATGGTTTTTGGTTTTAATTTTCCATTGGATTTACTTTTGTGAACTGTGACTTTGGACACCTTTCCTTTGGATTATGATTTGTGGTTTTACATTATTTTACGGACATGCTGCTTTTTGTTTTTAATTCCCATTTTCGTTTGTTTATTTTTGATTCCATTTATGTTGCTTTTAATACATATTTTTTCATCATACTTCAATGTGTAGTATCATCTCATTGGTTTCATGCATGTCATGATATGGGTTTTGACATTCACTGACACCCATTGTGTGTATGTGAGGGACATGTCTTCATTTACATACTTGCCATTGGGGTTGTATCATGTAATCGGCATTTCTAAGTGGGTGGGTGCAATACTTGGGTGGGTGTTTGGCATGTGGAGGCTGCCCATAAGGGCCAGGGATCTAGATTGTGATGACGTGTTGGCTGGGGGACATGTGTGGGGGCCTGCTGGCAGGTGCCCCTGACTGGTGGGGGGTGGGGGTGCTGGGAGACATGAGTGGGGCCTGGTGGAGGGTGCCCCTGGATGCAGGGGGGTGGGGATGCAGGGGGACATGAGTTGGACATGGGTGGGGGCCTGGTGGAGGGTGCCCTACAGTTCCGGGGGTGAGGGTGCAGGGGGACATGAGTTGGACATGAGTGGGGGCCTGGTGGAGGGTGCCCTACAGTGCTGGGGGGTGGGGGTGCAGGGGGACATGAGTTGGACATGAGTGGGGGCCTGGTGGAGGGTGCCCCACAGTGCTGGGGGGTGGGGGTGCAGGGGGACATGAGTTGGACATGAGTGGAGGCCTGGTGGAGGGTGTCCCACAGTGCTGGGGGGTGGGGGTGCAGGGGGACATGAGTTGGACATGAGTGGGGGCCTGGTGGAGGGTGCCCCACAGTGCTGGGGGGTGAGGGTGCAGGGAGACAGGAGTGGGGGCATGGTGGAGGGTGCCCCTGGATGCAGGGGGGTGGGGGTGCAGGCAGGGGGACAGGAGTGGGGGCCTGGTGGAGGGTGCCCCTGGATGCAGGGGGTGGGGGTGCAGGGGGACATGAGTTGGACATGAGTGGGGGCCTGGTGGAGGGTGCTCCACAGTGCTGGGGGGTGGGGGTGCAGGGGGACTTTAGTTGGACATGAGTGGGGGCCTGGTGGAGGGTGCCCTACAGTGCTGGGGGGTGGGGGTGCAGGGAGAAAGGAGTGGGGGCATGGTGGAGGGTGCCCCTGGATGTAGGGGGGTGAGGGTGCAGGGGGACAGGAGTGGGGGCCTGGTGGAGGGTGCCCTACAGTGCTGGGGTGCAGCGGGACATGAGTTGGACATGAGTGGGGGCCTGGTGGAGGGTGCCCCACAGTGCTGGGGGGTGAGGGTGCAGGGAGACAGGAGTGGGGGCATGGTGGAGCGTTCCCCTGGATGCAGGGGGTTGGGGGTGCAGGGGGACAGGAGTGGGGGCCTGGTGGAGGGTACCCTACAGTGCTGGGGGGTGGGGGTGCAGGGGGACATGAGTTGGACATGAGTGGGGGCCTGGTGGAGGGTGCCCCACAGTGCTGGGGGGTGGGGGTGCAGGGAGAAAGGAGTGGGGGCATGGTGGAGGGTGCCCCTGGATGTAGGGGGGTGAGGGTGCAGGGGGACAGGAGTGGGGGCCTGGTGGAGGGTGCCCCACAGTGCTGGGGGGTGAGGGTGCAGGGAGACAGGAGTGGGGGCATGGTGGAGCGTTCCCCTGGATGCAGGGGGTTGGGGGTGCAGGGGGACAGGAGTGGGGGCCTGGTGGAGGGTACCCTACAGTGCTGGGGGGTGGGGGTGCAGGGGGACATGAGTTGGACATGAGTGGGGGCCTGGTGGAGGGTGCCCCACAGTGCTGGGGGGTGAGGGTGCAGGGAGACAGGAGTGGGGGCATGGTGGAGGGTGCCCCTGGATGCAGGGGGGTGGGGGTGCATTGGGACAGGAGTGGGGGCCTGGTGGAGGGTGCCCCACAGTGCTGGGGGGTGGGGGTGTTGGGAGACATGCGTTGGTGGGCAGTGGTACAAGGTGACATGTGGGTTGGCTGGGGGGCATGGCCATGGTGGATGAGCTGCCTGCGGGACATGTGCAGGGTAGTCCCCTGTGTTGTGGGCCGCCTGCAGGGGCTGTGGAGGGTGTAGAGTGAACAGCTGGGAGGACCCACACGGCCGATTCACCTGTAGGACTCCACGGCACCCAAGGAATACACGCAGGCTGCTGGATTCCCGTGTGGAATTTCCCGCGCACCTTGGAATACACGTACCCTGCTGATATCGCGTGTGGAAGTTCACGCAAACCCATAATACACGTACCCTGATGAAATTGCGTGTAAGACTACCCGCGCACCCCTGGAATACACGTACCCAGGCAAATCGCACTGATGGGGGGTGGGGGGGGTGGGAGACATGAGTGGGGGCCTGGTGGAGGGTGCCCCACAGTGATGGGGGGTGGGGGTGCAGGGGGACAGGAGTGGGGGCAGGATGGAGGATGCCCTACAGTGCCGGGGGTGGGGGTGCAGGGAGACAGGAGTGGGGGCATGGTGGAGGGTGCCCTGGATGCAGGAGGGTGGGGGTGCAGGGGGACAGGAGTGGGAGCCTGGTGGAGGGTGTCCTAGAGTGCTGGGGGTGGGGGTGCAGGGGGACATGAGTTGCACATGAGTGGGGGCCTGGTGGAGGGTGCCCCATAGTGCTGGGGGGTGGGGGTGCAGGGGGACATGAGTTGGACATGAGTGGGGGCCTGGTGGAGGGTGCCCCACAGTGCTGGGGGGTGGGGGTGCAGGGGGACATGAGTTGGACATGATTGGGGGCCTGGTGGAGGGTGCCCCACAGTGCTGGGGGGTGGGGGTGCTGGGAGACATGCGTTGGTGGGCAGTGGTGCAAGGTGACATGTGGGTTGGCTGGGGGGCATGGCCATGGTGGATGGGCTGCCTGTGGGACATGTGCAGGGTAGTCCCCTGTGGTGTGGGCCACCTGCAGGGGCCGTGGAGGATGTAGAGTGAACAGCTGGGAGGACCCAGACGGCCGATTCACGTGTAGGACTCCACGGCACCCCCGGAATACACGTAGGCTGCTGGATTTGTGTGTGGAATTTCCCACGCACCTTGGAATACACGTACCCTGCTGAAATCGCGTGTGAAACTTCACGCAACCATAAATACACGCACCACGGACAATCGCGTGTGGAACTTCCCGCGCACTTTGGAATACATGTACCCTGCTGAAATCGCGTGTGAAACTTCACGCGCAACCAGAAATACACGCACCATGGACAATCGCCTGCGGAATTTCCCGCGCACCTTGGAATACACGTACCCTGCTGAAATCGCGCGTGGAACTTCCCGCGTACCCCGAAATATACGTACACAGGGCAGTCGCATGTGGAACTTCCCGCGCACCCCGAAATACACGTATCCAGGGCAATCGCATGTGGAACTTCCCAAGCAACCCGAAATACACGGTCCCAGGGCAATCGCGTGTGGAACTTCCCAAGCAACCCAGAATACACGTACCCAGGGCAATCGCGTGTGGAACTTCCCGCGAACCCCGTAATACACGTACCCTGCTGATATCGCATGTGGAAGTTCACGCGGACCCATAATACACGTACCCTGATGAATTCATGTGTCAGACTACACACGCACCCCTGAAATACACGTACCCAGGCGAATCACACTGCTGGGTGGTGGGGGTGGTGGTAGACAGGAGTGGGGGCCTGGTGGAGGGTGCCCCTGGATGCTGGGGGGTGTGGGGGTGCAGGGGGACATGAGTTGGACATGTGTGGGGGCCTGGTGGAGGGTGGCCCTGGATGCAGGGGGGTGGGGGTGCAGGGGGACATGAGTTGGACATGAGTGGGCCCTGGTGGAGGGTGCACCACAGTGCTGGAGGGTGGGGGTGCAGGGGGACATGAGTTGGGCATGTGTGGGGGCCTGCTGGCAGGTGCCCCACAGTGCTGGGGGGTGAGGGTGCTGGGAGACATGCGTTGTTGATCAGTGGTGCAAGGTGACATGTGGGTTGGCTGGGGGGCATGCCCCTGGTGGATGGGCTGCCTGCGGGACATGTGCAGGGGTGCAGGGTAGTCCCCTGTGGTGTGGGCTGCCTGCAGGGGCCGTGGAGGGTGTAGAGGGAACACCTGGGAGGACCCACACGGCCAATTCACGTGTAGTACTCCCTGCGCACCTTCTGAAATACACGTGCCCTGATGGAATCGTGTGTGATACTTCCCGCGCACCCCTGGAATACACGTGCCCTGATGGATTCGCGTGTATTACTTCACGCGCACCCCTGTTGTACACGTACCCAGGACATTCGCGTGTGCAACTTCCCGCGAACCACTGAAATACACGTTCCCCGCTTGGCGTTTGCTTTTGGCAGCCCTGTGAACTGGTTCAGGGTTAGCACAGACATTTGCGATGAATTAGGAATTTTGATGGCTTTTCCTTGCGCGAGGGCGTTCTTGGGGGCGTAAATGGTGCTGCTGCAGGGTCGCTGCGCCACTCTGCGCCACGGCTGGTTTTGGAGGCTAAAATCCATGAATACGCTGAACGATGAAATGGATTTTTTCGCACGCGGCTGGCGCAGTGTATCGCGCGGGGACACTGTGCGCCAGCCGCGTGTGCCACTTTTGTGTGAAATTCTATGAATTACCCTGTAGAAGTAGTGCTTGCGTTGGGAGTTGTTTTATAGGGCGCACGATTACACAAGGACGACACTTGTATATGATCATTCTTTTTCTTCTGTATTCCTCGTCTAATGCTGCATGTTATCACTACATGACGCCCACATCACACTTCTGCGTACATAGGCAACGTGTTATCACTAGGAATTTAAAAAGACATGTGCCGATATGTTCATTAATCAGAACTGTTTGTATCGCTCTACACGGCCGTGCAGGATTTTCTGATTTGCATACCACTCCCAAATTGGAAGTGCAGACTTTGGGCCCGATTCATGGAATGCTTTACACGGTTCAACGTGACTTTGCACTGCTGAAAGCTGCACGGCTTAAAGGTGACTTTGCACTGCTGACACAAACCCTGATTCATGGAACTGTGCATAGTGCATTTATGCAGTGAAAAGTCAGCACAAAGTCAGTACAACGTAATTTTTGCAGTACAAAATGAATTTTCACTGACTTTGCACTGAAAAAATACACTTTGCACAGTTCCATGAATCAGGATTTTTGTTGGCAGTGCAAAGTCACCTTTCAGCAGTGCAAAGTCCCTTTGAACCGTGCAAAGAATTCCATGAATTGGGCCCTATGTATTTTGACCTATATGATGATTAATGATAACTATTCTTCAACACCAGCTATAGCGAACAGCTGTGTCTGTAGTGTGGCAAGGCATATGGAAATATGTAACAGTGCTGGGTTGAAAGACCAAGTGCAGCAGTGTAAAGACCTCTCACAAACAAATGTGCAGCCGAAGTGCAAGCTTCATTCAGACTGAATTGGTACCGTACAGGCAATAACATAACAGCCATCTGTTACATACAAAAAAGAGGTACAGCAAACATGGCAACAGACCAATAATCTCTCACATACTGGACCGCCATAGACATCGTTAATGCACACTTAATTCACAGGATGGGTTCAATACAGGCAACACAAGTGCACGCTGTGTTACACACCCTGGCCATATAAGGCAGGGGTGCCATTGGTGCAACGAAGAATCAGAGCACAGGCAGGAACTGTACAAGCTCCATCTAGACATGCGGAAAAGGGGTCATCTAAAACAATGCCCAATTTTAGTTGATGATGGCATGTATGCATGCACTCGTGTATGGGATCTATATAGCACGCCTGCAGCTGGCAAGACACAGAGGGTGTTGCACAAAAAAGGGCGGGAAGACAGAGGGAGAATAGAATGGGGAGCAGAAGGAAGCGATGGAAAAGGATAGGTGCTTTCAGGTGGTCCTTGGATGATGAGGAGTTCCTTGTCGAGCAGGGTCTTCAGTTCCCTCCTGAAGTGCAAGAGATAGCGATGAGGGGGGCATTCTTGTGGGTTTCATGTTTTGGGCTGGGAGGATAGTTGAGGGGCAACGCATTTGTCTTGGAAGAACAATCAAGGCATAGGAACACATGTTCGAATCCCGGGCTCCTGCTTAGAAACTGTCTCTAGCCCTCAACAAAGGACTATGCCATCCCTGGGGGTGATATAACGCTAGGAAGAGGTGCTGTGCCACCTCTCCAACAGGGATAGTCAAAGAGGAAACAATCCCTCCACTAAACTCAAATCTGTCAATTATACAGGCATCTTTAATGTGTGGTCACTAGTGGGTTCTTATTGTTCTCTACCTCTGTGCTGTAGAAGTGCAGGCTGAATTACAGGTGGATAAATCCCATATTCTATACAGTTAGTGCTGGCCTGAAAGGTACAGGACAGAAATATCACTCCATAAGACACGCAGTACAATCAAAAAGACATCTAAAAAGTTCATTGTCTCTGGGCAAATCCCATCAGCTTTTGGGGAGGGGATTTTAAACTTTAATTTACCCGACCCCAGTGTGCATCAGTGTGATGTCAACCACAAGTCAACTTTTCATTACTTTTAGGCAATGTGTGACAATGCTTTTAAAAAACAAGATAAATATTTTTTTCAAAATGTGGTATCCCTACAATATTGATTAGAAAAGGACATCCAGAGGAGTGGTCGATCGGTTTCAGTGGCAAGTGTTTAGCTACCTTCCACAAGGCCAGAAGACAACCACTCTTACTTCAAAAGGGAGTCAATCCTCCTGTTTCCATTGGTTAACACAGGCAGCCAGTAAGTGACCTGGACAGTGAGACAAGGAAATAGCTTCAGTAATATGAGTGGATTCTCTGCTTCTCGTCATCTCAATGGGCTATACTGTGTTTATAGTTTACTGTGTACATAGCATGGGGCATTGTGTCCCCGACCATGCTCCCACCTAAATCCGACCATTGTAACTTCCAGTCTACAATGTGCTGTGCGCTCGCTCTCTGAAGTGTGAAATGCTGCCTCGCACTGATGCTGCCCTTTCAATTGACTCATTTCTGTGGCAAAGAAACGGATGGAAGCATTTGTGAAGAGAGGACTGGGTGTAGGATACACACCCAACCTTGTAACTACTGTGTACCCTCATCTAGAATATCTTGGGCCATTGTGCCCAATCCCAAGCCATGCACTCACCTAAATGTGACCATCATACCTTCTTGTCCTCACTTTGATGTCTGCTTCCACTTTAGAGCGCAGGATATCTCACACTATAGCTTTGCATGGGCTTGTATCTATGACCAAAGACAGAAGAAGGCATTTGTCAAAAGAGTCTTGGTGTTGAAAGCACCCACCCTTATAACATCCATCTGCATTCATCTGTAGATAGTGGGTCAATAGCGTCTAATATATCCCCATAACTGGTAAGGGAGTCATCCTTTCTCAGGTGAACGCCAGCTGTAACGCGCAGTTCCTTTTCAGTTAAACAGCCATTCTGTGCTCAGTGTTTCATTGTGGGACCGCCTCATTAAATCTGGGCATGTCATACTGGTCACATGATCCGCGCCGTCTGCTTGCGGCTGTTGTACACTGAGGCGGCCATCATAGAGTCAAATGGGACACTCATGTTCTCAGGTAGAATCCCATCACTCACTTCGATTCTGTTAATATGGATCTCCAAATTACCCGATTAGTTCAGGGGTGTATTCACTGACAGATGGTCAAATATACCAGCCTCTTGAGTGGCCTGTGAACAAAAGGAATATATCAGAGTAATTGTTTAGTTGCATCACAAAATCCCCATGGTACTGATTTAAAACACAACAGACGCACATGTTTTCCATGAAACAATATTTAACGTAATGGGCTGTGTGTGTAATGTGCCAGATGGTGAAAGCATGGCTGTACATGCTATGCACCTTCTATCCAGTTGTCATGTAACCAGAAAATGTACTCCCATGAGCTTGATTGTTGGCAGGTGTGCTACACAATGTGCTGTGTACTTTCTATGAAGTGTGATGCATGCAGGAGTGCAGTGTAATGCATCATGTACTTTTCAGCAATCAGGTTGTGCAGTCAAAGTGTGGTAGATATAGGTACATGAAGTGTGCTGAGTTGCAATCACGGACGTGGGGTAATGTGCTACATGAAAACTAATATGCTGCGTCCTCTCTGTTGATATGCAGTGCACGCAAGTAATGCAATGTTATGTGCCGCAATGCTGGCAAAAAAGCAAAGCTACAATATGACAATTGCCTGTTTCTATAAACAACTAAATATACTACTATGCAGTAGTGCTATTTTCTGCCACCTATCAGCTACTACCAGCACTGAAACTGTCATCGTTGCACATGGCCTTTATGTCACCGGTGGGGTACTGATGGCCTGCTAGACGACCTTTCTCAGTCGATACTTGCGCTCACGTTTTGGGCAGTGCACTTGCATCTGAACAATACAATCAAGTGACTTGCCAAACATCTTGATGATCAAAGCAGTACATTTTGAGACTTCTGGGGCATTTTCTTCGTATGAGAAAACCACAAGAGAAAAGCTGTTCAAAATGCAATTAAAAAAAAAAACATGTTATTATAAAATATGAACCCATCCATTAGAAATCTGGAACTATTTGCATGCAGGGGTAGCTACATTCAAATTTTAATTTGGATTTGTTTCACATTTGTGCATAGAACTATCCGAGCATTATTAAGAAAGGTTACTTTCTGAAACTCTAGAAAATGTGTCTGTGTGTCTATGTTATTTAAAGGTACTATCAAAATAAGATGACATACATTACCACTATTTACTTTGTTTCTATGAAAACTCCATATACAAGTCCATTCATATGTCTCAATGTTTAGAATTCCTGATCCTGTCTTTTTCTTTCTTTCTTTTCTTTCAATTATTGGAGGCGTGGGCGGACCCACGCAGGCGCTTCCCCATCCTAAAGGATGATGTGCACCAGACCCACCAATCATTACTTAGCTTACATAAACTCACAACTCCTCCCACCGCCCCGTCTGCCTCACAAAATCCAACATCACACTGCTCCTCCTCCTGCCTCTCACCCCGTCACCTCCCAGCAAAGTCCTCCCACTCAGCTCAGCCACACCTAGCACAGTCAACCGAACCCTCATCAATTCTCTCTCTTCAACATGTCTCCCACACCTAAGCAAAAAATGTCCCACAGTCTCAGGCAACCCACACAACGCAGAGTCCCTCGACTCACGCTTCCCCACTTGAAACAGACAGTCATTCAGCCCCACATGCCCTATCCTCACCCGATTCAGCATCACCTCCTCCCCGTCCTCCATTCCAGACTCCCCGCATCCACCTTCACCGACACTTTTCCACGAACACCAAACAACCACCTGCCCTTCACCCCACTAACCCACCTCTCCTGCCACTCATCCATGACCCATCTCACCATCACAGCCTTCGCCTCATCCACACTCAAAGGCAACTTCACATCAACCGCTCCCCTCCTCATACCCTCACCCGCCGCCAGATCCACCAACTCATTACCCAAAATGTCACTGTGACTGGGGACACACGCCAACTCCAAATCCATTCACCCACGCACACACTAATCAATCTTCCTCCTGATATCCAAAATCACATCCTTCCTATCACCATCCCCTGCCACAATCGCCTGCAACCCACTCAATGAATCCGAGAACACCACCACCTTCTCATACCCCAACTCGCACACCCTATCAATCGCCAATGCAATCGCCACCAACTCAGCCGTACAAATAGACACATCATTCGTCAGCTGCCCCACTTTATACCCCACAGTGTTTTCCAAATAATATGCCATACCCACTCTCCCAGACACAGGATCTTTCGAACCGTCCATGAACACCTTGCATCCTACCTTCCCTGCCACATACGCCTGACCCAAAGCCTTGATCTTACCCCGCAAACCTCGCTTCTTCAACACCACACTCGCCAACTCTAAACACACCTTTGGCGACCCCATCATCCACATCGGCCATCTTACCAAATCCATACCCATCACAGCCAACAACTCACCTACACCCCACTTCACCCCTTTCTCCCACATATGAAATCCCAAAGTGCCCCCCTTCCTCCTCCACCGGTCCCTATAGTAGTCAAACCTCCAATTATACTTCAAACATTCACGCACCGGATGAGTCACACTCTTCGCACTGCACTTCACCCACCACCTCATATTCAACGCATCCCTCCTCAACCCCAACGGCATCTCCCCCACAAGCACCTGCACCGCATTCACTGACGAGGACCTCATCATATCCGAACACACCCTCAATGCCCTCGCCTGCACCCTATCAAACCGCAACTTCTGACTCGCTGTGAAACCCACTGCCACCTGACATCCAAAATCCATCACACTCAAAATCAACCCCTTATACAACATTTGTAAAGACTTCTGCTGCGCACCCCACTCTTTCCCAGACACCGCCCACAACAAATTCAACCTACGTTTACACTTATCCACCACACCATCCACCTGCAAATTCCAGTTCAACTTCCTATCCAGAATCACCCCCAAGTACCGAAACTCTTCTACGCTCTTCACCCTCACACCTTTCAAAACCAATTCTATCTCCTGCTGCACCCTTTTCCTCGAGAAAACCATACTTACACTTTTATCCACAGACACCGAAAAGCCCCATTTCCCACACCACTCCTCCATACGCACTATCGCAGCTTGCAGCCGGCTCTGCACCAACAACAAACTCCGCCCTCTTACCCATACCACACCATCATCTGCAAAGAAATCCACCTGACATCCGATTCCCGCCAAAGCCTGAATCAACCCATCCACCATCACATTAAACAGCATTGCACTAATCACATTCCCCTGCGGCGTCCCATTCTCCATCTTCCAAACCTCAGACATCACCCCCCTCACTCTCACCTGAAAGGTCCTATCAGCCAAAAACGCCCTAATCCACCGAAACATCCTCCCTTTCACACCCATCTCCAACAGTCTTATCAACAACCCGCTCTTCCATACCATATCATACGCTTTCTCCAAATCCAAGAAGAACGCCCCCACCAACTCCCCATCACACAACGCCTCCTCCACACCAGTCACCAACCTTACTAACGGATCAGACATCGACCGATTCCTCCTAACCCCACTCTGGAAATCACTCAGTCGCCCATTCGACTCCAAATAAAACCCCAATCGCTCAACCAGCATCTGTTCCATAACCTTACACATCACAACAGTCAGCGCAATCGGCCTATACGACTTACATTCCGTCGGAACCTTGCCACCCTTCAGAATCGCCACCACAATCTCTCTCTTCCACAACTTCGGCAAAACTCCACTCTTCCAGATCTCATTGAACAGCGCCAATACCTCTAACTTGCATTCCACTGGCAACTTCTCCAAAAATACATACATGACCCCATCCACCCCTGGACTAGACCACTTCCCCTTCCGAATCGCCCCATCCAACTCCACCATAGAAAACGGAACCTCGTACTGTTCCTCCCAAGGCCCAACATCCGCCAACAACTCCTGCATCTCCTCCTCAACCACACCCATACTTAGCCTCACCGCTTCTGGAAAATTCCCTGAACTGTGCACCTCCGCAAAATACTCTCCCAACAAATTTGCCTTCTCCCCTTCCTCACTGACCACCTATTCCCCTTTCAACAACACAGACATACCACCCTGTGGCCTCATCAATCCGCACATCCTCTTGAACTGTTTCCAAACCTCACCCACACCAGAATCACTCCCCAGGGACCCACAATAGCCCCTCCAATGTCCTCACTTTCTTTCCCTAATCACCCTCTGCACCACCGCCTTAGCCTTCTTATATGCCACCAGATCCACCAACATTCCCGTTCTCACCGCTCTCGCCCTAGCCTTCTTCCGTGCCGCCACTGCTCTTGAACATTCCACCGACCACCAAGGAACCTCGATCTTTCCACCCTTCCCCTTCTCAATCTCCGGAATTGCTGCCACAGGCGCTGCTCTCATTCCCTGCACCAGATGCTCATTCCATTCATCCACCCCCCCATCCCTTCCCCATGGAACAATCAAATCCCGACACACTCCCTTATACACCTACCAATCAGCCTTCCTAAAATTCAACCTACTCCCAGACATACGTGGCCTGATCCCTACCTCACCCCTCACAGTCACCAAAATAGCAGAATGATCGCTCCCCATGCCCCCATCCTCACGCACCTCCCAATCACATTCACCCACAATTGCAGCAGTCACCCAGGTCAAATCCAAGCACGACAACTTCCCAGTCCTCACATCCAACCGCGTACCCGAACCATCATTCAGCAATACCAGACTCAATTCATCCGCCATGTCCTCCAACAGTTCCCCATTCGTATCTTTCTGATCACTACTCCACAACGTGTTGGCACTGTTAAAATCGCCACACAAAACACAAGGTCCCACATGCCCCCTTATCTCTCCAGACAGCACACCCACTTCCACCACCTCACACGGATTATAATAATTCAGCACCAATACTTCCGATCCTCCTACCCGAATCCCCGCCCCAATCGCCTCTACTGCTCCATCCACCACAATCTCCCTTGCAACCAACCCCTTTCGAACTGCTAGAGCCACACCCCCTCCTCTCCCCTCCATCCTATCTTTACGAAACAACTCAAAACCCGGAATCATAAACCTCAGATCACCCCTTAACCACGTCTCCTGAATACAAACCACATCTACATTCAATTCCCCACACAACACCACTTTCAACTCCTGACCATTCCTCAACAAACTCCTCGCGTTCCACTGCAAAATCCTCATGACGGCACCCCACTCTGCTTCCACACTTTAGCAACCATCCTAAACACATCCTGTTCCACCACATCCACAACACTCAAAAACCTCCTCCCCGCTTCCACCACTCCTTTCGTAAGATCCGACACACTGATAGACACATTCCCTTGACCAGCTCCAGCACACTCACTATGAAGCACATAAACTCAGTTTTTGGGACAATCACCATTTCTACGCCTTTCACCTCACCCACCACTTTCTTCCTTCCCACAGCCTCATCCACCACTGGCTCTTTCGCACTCACCTCACTCACTACCCGTGCCGGTTTCACCCTTGCTACAGCCTCTGCATAAGACAAACCTTCCGCCGCCCTCACCTGCACTACCTCTCTCACCACCCTGTGACTCTCAAACCCCCTATACGCGGGAGAATGCCTCCCCCCACAATTCACACACTTCTCCGGGGTCTCCACCTTGCATTCCTTAATATCATGATCTCCACCACACCTCCCACAGTGTCTCTCATTCCTGCATACTCTCGCCACATGTCCAAACTGTTGACATTTATAACATCTCAAGGGCAACGCTACATAAACTTTCACACGGAACCTCTGATATCCCAACTCCACCACTTTCGGACACTCCGTCCTCGCAAACCTCACTGCCACAGTCGTAGATACCACATCCCCATGTGCATCTCTCCTCCACAACCTCCATGCTTCCACCACCCCCACATCCGCCAATTTCTTTTCCACCTCAGACATATTCACAGACACTCCATACAGCACCCCTTTACACGACACACCACTTTGATCAATCACTCGCACCGCATGCCTACCCAGACAACGCACCTCCAGAATCTTAGCCTTGCTACTAGCATCCGTCCCCTCCACCAACAACCAGCCCCCAGCCACCACTAACACCCGAGTAACATCCCCCACAGCCGCCTCCACCCATCTAGCAATTTCCAACAGATTCACCCCCAGAAACGTCTTCTCTCGACTCTCAGGCTTCAACACCACCTTCCACACACTGTCACCCTGCATCTTCTCCTCCTCAGACCCAACGCTCTCTGGGCTTCCAGCCCTTTCAAAACGGGCTTTTCCTGGATTACCGACCCAGTGTTGTTCCGGGCCAGCCCCCCTTCATCATCCCTCGGGGATCTGCTGCGATCCTGTCCCCCACTCTCCTCCATTCCTCTTTCCACAGATGAAGATTTTATAGTCAACGTCCTCCCCCTCTTCACCCCCTCCCCCACCTCCTTTTTCTTTCCTTTCTCCTTACCCATCCTTACCTCCTCCTTAGAGCTCATTCACCCCCAGCCCCAGCCTTGAGAGTCCGCTCCACCTCCTCGAGCCCAGCACCCTCCACCCAGTCACCGCTCCGCCCTGCCTGAGTCCGCCCACTGTTCTCATCTGCAGCCTGACTCTGTTCACATGATGATGACATGGGACGCAAGCTCTCAAAGGTCGGTTACTGCGTACGCACTCGCTCGCTCTGATCCTGTCTGGTAGTTAACTTATATCTTTGGAGATACGAGAAATGCTTTACATGACACCTTAGGGATGAATATGACAGCACAGAAAGACCAACAATATTAGTTAAATTTAAAATACTCCTGACAGCATATATTATTACTAGACTCGGTGTTGCAGCATGCACATTTGCAAAAAGTAGATAGAGCAAAAATAATATTCACAAGAGGGTCATTTTAACATATTGCACTTTTGTTTCTCATGGGAAATGGCCATGTCATTGACGCAACACTTTGTTGGCTCCAAATCCTCTGCGTGCCACAGCTGATAATGCTCTGCTAGACACTGCTTGTCATTTTGTTTGTAGTCATATACTTGCCATTCAATAAGGAACATCATGGCCACATATGCCATTTCTACATACAGTATACACACGATTGGTTTTCTCAGGTACAACAGTGATCAGTCATGTACCAGAGTCAGATAATTGGTGGACAAGAGGTTTTAGTACACACCAGGGGGAAGTAAGCCGAACACAGTACATGCTCAACTTCAACTTTTATTGTTTTGTTTCATTGGGCCATTTAATGTATTATTTGAGGATATAAACTACATAATAATTGAGTATGTATCTTAAACCTGATGCTCATATTTGGCGATGGAAATGGTTGTCAAGAGGAACAAATTAAACGTGCTTAATGTGATCATCTATTAGAATGCACATAATTTACCCTATTCAGCCCTTAGAGACAATCAAATTCCTTTTTAATTGAAATTCATATTGCAGTAGCGTATAGACAAAAACTAAATTATTGTTGTAATGTAGTATCCTTCCTCCCAGCCTTCCTTTCATAGAATTTGACCATGACCATTGAGGGAATAGGGGAATACATAGACGGGCTTGTTTTATCCTTGCCCATTGTGCGGGTTTAGGTTCTCAATATTACCCTGTCATTTTGAAAGGCTTAAAAGTCATTGCGTCATTAGATCATTTCACACAAAAGCAGAATGTCACTGTATATAGAAGGGGGACATCTGACCCCATGTCTCCCAATCAAGCTGGGAACTCAGTGTTCATGTTTTCACTGTTAGTAGGTATTTGTCATTATGATTTGATAATCTACACACAATTAACACACCACACATTCTTACTTCATTTAACATTGATCATCAATTGTGCCTCTTGGTGTTTTGACATCAGCCCTTCTTCTCTGTCCTCTTCCCATTTTTTGGTCCCCGTATTGACCTTTACAAGGTCAGCACTTGGTTCTGGCAATTCAACCTGGAAGCTTTTTCCCGCCAGACTATCGCCCTGGTATACCAGCAGGGACATAAAGAAGACTACCCTCTGCAAGGGCACATTTGAGCACAACCCTAATCCATCACTCAACCATGTGTGGACTAAATCATGTACCACTAAATGATTTTACCAGAAACGTGCCTAATGGGAAATTGCTAACAATCGCAAAGAGGTTCTTTTCCTGTTCTCGCCAAGCATGTGTTTGATTGACTACAAATTAATACACATGTACCTCTACAAACCCATGCATGATCCCTGCCACAAAACTCATTTGATCCTTTCCATTTACGTCATCTTTATTCTATCCTATTTGTGCTTCTTTTACCCACTCATCCTTGTTCCCATTTCCTTCACACTACAGAGCACTGTCTGGCTCACCCTTGATGCAGTCACATTTGCACCCAGGGAAGGGCGCTCAATCAATCAGGTGGCTGGAAGAGCAGGAGAGAATACACTGTATTTATTTATTTATTTGCATTTGTTAAGCGCACTTGCAGCCAAGAGGCATCGAGGCGCTGTTACAGAATGTGAGAGGAACTTGTGATTAGCAGAGTGGATGACCATAGGTCTCATAGTTACACATAGATATACAGTGATATAAACATAGAAGTACAGTGGTATACAGTAATATACACATAGATATACATTGGTATGCAGAAACAGGAATAGTGCAAAAGGAGAATCACATTGGGAGGCCTTTTAGATAAAGAGCCTGGTTTTGATGGCCTTACGAAAGACTAGGTGTGACTCAATCAGTTTGAGATGAGGTGGCAGTGCGTTTCAATGCATGGCAGCTTGGGTGTGGAAGCTAGAGCCACCAGCGCGCACTTTATGCATTGGTGGGCGTGACAATTGTGTTGACATAGTGTGACCTTAAGGGTCTTGTGGCCGTGTGCTTGGTGATTCTGTGTATTAGGTAAGGGGGGAAAGTTCATGCAGGCATTTGTGGGTGATAGCGAGGGTCTTAAAGACAATTCTCTGTTTGACTGGGAGCCAGTGAGCCTGCCTCCTGATTTCAGAGATATGGTCTCTTCTGGCGGTACCTGTGGTTGGCTCAGAGCATTGTTATGGACTAGCTGCAATTTGGCAATGTTTTTGTTGGAGGTCTCAACGAAGAGGGCATTACAATAGTCTAGCCTTGACCCGATAATTGCCCTAGCAATGGTAAGGCAGTTATGGGAGGACAGAAAGGGCCTGGCGGCGTTGAGGACTTTGGAGTAGTACGCTGAGGAGGCGGCGATAGCATTCACCTGTCTGTCCATGGATTGGTTGGAAACCAGGTAGACTCCGAGCGTCTTCACGTAGTTGGAGACCTTAATGGGGATGTTATCGATGGTGAAGGAGGTGTATTGATCACCGAGGTTGCCCAGCGTCAGTGGGGAGCCTATGAGGAGAAGTTCAGTTTTATCACTGTTAAGGCAGAGCCAATTCTCTGCCATCCAGGATTGGATGGTGGAGTAGATGGAGGTGAGGGTTTTAGTGTCGGCTAGGTAATCTCCGGTAAGTGGGATAAGGACCTGTGTGTAATCCGCGTAGTTGGTATACGAGATGCCAAGGGAGTCGAGGATGTTGAACAAAGGCCTAGTGAAGAGGTTGTAAAGCATGGGTGTGATACAAGAGCCTTGTGGGACACCGCAGGTGATGAGGATGGGAGAGGCGGCTGCTGAGTCAGAGAAGACCTTCATGTCTCTTTCTTGGAGAAAGGCAGTGATCCATTGACATGCTTTGGTGGAGAAATTGGCTTGGGTGGCTAGATGGTGGCACAGGGTGTCGTGGTCCACCAAATCAAAGGCGGTGGAAAGATCCAGGAGCAATAGGAGAGCAGGTTTGCCTTTGTCTCTGAGATCGTCCATGTGGTTCTTTAGATCAAGGAGGGCCGTCTCGGTGCCGTGGCATGGGCGGAACCCGGATTGCTGCAGGCCGAGGAGACGGTTGTCTTCCAGGAATTTTTGGACTTCCAGGTAGGCTGCTTTGTCCAGTATTTTAAGCAGGAACGGAACAGTGGTGATGGGTCTGTAGTTCCCAGGGACCGTTGGGTCGAGAGAGGGTTTTTTAAGGAGTGGGCGTACGCAGGCTTCCTTAAGTCCAGACGGGACATGGCCTGACTGGAAGGAGGAGTTAATAAATGCAGTAAGGAATGGGGCCAGGATGTGTGCCGAGTCTTTGATGAGACTAGCTGGGCAGGCATCGCCCTTACAGTTGGAAGGTTTAATGGAGTTGAGCAGGGCAATGACCTCTAACTCCGAGACATCTTTGAAGTCAAAAGGCGGGGAGGGGGTAGTCTTGTTGGGTGGTTTGGTGTACAGATTGGCTATAAGGGTAGAAAGTGCTTATTGGTGTCTGCAAATTTTGGTTTGGAGAGTGTTGAGCTTCTCTAACATGGCAGATTGGATGCTATTACACCACTTGGCGTCCTTGAGAACTGAGGAAGAGGGAACAGGTGGTTTTTCCAATTCCCTAAAGATGGTGAATAGTTCTTTGAAGCCCGACTTGGCATCAGTGATCCTGGCGTTAAAGGAGGCAGCTTTGGCTATGGTAATGTTTGTTTTATAGGATTTGGAGATGGCTTCGAACTTTTGTTTGGTGTCTTCAGAGGGGTTGGCTTTCCATGCGGAGAGGGCAGTCCTCTTTAGGGTACGTCGGTCAAGGAGTTCTTTAGTGAACCAAGCATTAGCATGTTTGGCCTTTTTGGCTTTTTTGAGGATCAAAGGGGCGATGGCGTCCACAGCTGATGTGATGACTTCCCTGAAAGTGTTGGCTAATGTTTCGGGGTTATTGGAGGATGAGGCCTGTAGGGCAGAGTGAAGAAGGTAGGGTGCTAGATTCTCTGCTGTGAGTAGACGTGAGCTCCTTGTGTAGGTGGCAGGGCAAGGTGGGGGGGGGCAACTTTCTTGGTTCCAAGGTTGAATTGGATGTAGTGGGGGTCGGACCAAGGGATGGGGGTGTTTGCGTTGATGAGGATGGAGCAGTTATGGTGGCTGATCCAGTCGAGGTGCGCCTTGAAGTATACTTCCCACTTACTCCAGACACCAATGCCCTTGACCCGGCAGGTGCCATCTTGATTATGGGGCAGCAACAGGGAGGTTTATGTTCCAGTCCCAGCACTCCTCTCGCCGGTGGCTGCCATGAAAAAGAAAAAGGGGCAAAGTCCTTTTTTACAATGGCTGCGGTCATCTTTTGTTTTTTCCTTCTGGAAATTTGGTCTGCACAATAGCACAGAGCCCATCCCCCAGGAAAAGAAAACTATTTGCACCCTGGGCAAACACAGGGTTGCAAATAACATTCACACCCCAGCTACGGGCATACATGGCCGATAAAAGCCAACAGCCTTGGCTTGGGCTGGTGGGCCATTACCTGACATGTAGGCCACTAGGCTGGGCCGTGATTGCTACAGTAAACCGCTATCCAGACAAGTATGTGCAGCGTATGATGACTATGGTGGTAATGGGCACAGTATAAAAGCTTTTTAACATAACACAATACCACGTAACATAGACATTTTTGGCAAGTACTGCTGTGCAATTATCACTATTTTGTCAAATACAGTACCTTAACTCCAATTGCATCTTTATTTCATGGCTTGTTCATCTGATGCTATACACTTGTTACAAATGTTCTGTTCCATACAGCTAACTTATACACAATTTTACAGTATGTAAGGGTCAAGACATAAGGCTCGGACACAATGGTGCCATGTTTTTGGATGCAGACATTTTTTTAACACTAAAAGGGTTGGAAAATGCCACACTATCCCTAAAGCTAAGAGGGGCTTTCCTGCCTTAAAGGAAACTAATGAGATTGTTAGAAAGTCTGAATCTAAAAAGTCTGTTACTGTCATGTCCCAAAAACCTACTACTGCACATAACACTAATAGTCTAATATAACTGTACAAGGATGATGTCTTGTCAAGTCAAAAGTGTTTGTTGTGCCTCCAACCCACAGAAAGGTTCCCAGTTTCACTGGTAGAAAAAAGTGAAGCAAAATAATGTTCCAAAATACAAAATTCCAATGCCAGGGTTGTGCTCCTTTCCCCTAGGTTCCTTATTATATTAAGTCTCCGAATAACTCATAAGGAACTGTTGTTTAGCTGACAGTTCCTGTATTGTAGTACTGCAGGATTCTTCTGATGCCAGTCATAGGATTCAGGACCATTTTATTTTTCTCCTCTGTCGGGATCCCAGACCCTCTTGGCATCGAACTTTGGTTTTCCATGTGGGTGTGGTCCCAGACTCACAATTGGGCTATGATGATTAATTTTTTATAACACATTTAACACTGAAGAGGTTTCTAGGTGCAGACCCGGGATTCAAACCTGTGTTGCTCTGTGTCGTCTTGCTTCCAAGACGAGCACATTGCCACTGAGCTATACTAACCGTGCCAATGTTGTGTTGCATCCACTTGGTTCCCTCTCCTGCTAAATATGCAACTCTCTTTCACTTGTTTCAGGGGCCCAGACCCTCTCTTCATCCGGGGTCCCAGACCCTTTTGGCTTTCGGTGCGGGTACCAGACTTGCATAGTTGCATTGTGTCAGTTTGGTTCACACTCATGCCAAATATACAACTGTCTATTATTAATTTCAGGTTCCCAGATCCTCTCCGTTATTAGGGTCTCACACCATCCTTCTCTTGGGTGTGGATCCTAGACCTGCACTGTTCTGTTGTATCCGCTTGGTTAACTGTCCTGCCAAGTATAAACCTGTCTCTTGTTTGGTGTAGGTTTCCAGACCCTCTTTCTACAGCTCCTTAGCTCACCATTATGATTCCCCAGACCTCCCACACCTCACGACCGACTTGCCTCCCTGTTTGCTTCCCCCTTGTTGTTATCAGCGGTCCCCAGGCCACTGCCTCCTTGATGGAGGCCCCAGCAGTGTTGTTGGCAAACAGCGGGGTCTGCAGCATCCCTGCAGACTGAGGCTTCTCTCCGGTTGCACGTACTGTTCCTTCTGAGCTTCGTGTCTCGTTTCTGGCTCCCACTCTTCCTCTTCGGGGGACGGCTCTCCCTCTCTCGTGTCTCTCCAATGCTTTTGTTTGAGCCTGATCTTGACCTCGATTAGAACTGCGTTGGACTGCTGTATTCCTTAGAGCCAATCACTGTCCTTTGGACACTAGGCCGCTTGTTTGTTTGCTCACACGTGATCCTTTTACTCCTTGCCATCTTCTTTATGCAGGTCAGTTTCACTATATGCATAATACTGCATATTATCTGGCTTTTCAGAGTGGTATTGTAGGTTGGTTATGCTAACTTGACAGTAATACATATGAGCTGTATCAATGGAGGGGGTAGGAGGACTTGGAAAAGGGCTATGATGGGGTAAAGCAAGGTGATACTGCATCCTTCCCCATGGGCTCCTCGCTCAGGACAGCATCCCCAGGGGGACTATTTGACTGTCGATGCAAAGCCCTGGCCCCATGAGAAAGGTCTCCACCTAGGGAAGAAGCAACGACATCCTCAGATTCATCGCAAGTAGTAAAATGCAGTACTTTAGATCATAAACATTCACAACGTCCATCCCTATTCAGACATGGCATTGGTAGACCACAGCAACAGGTTCATCCCTTAGAAGGTTATCATAAGCCTTTGCTGATGAGGTTTACCCCCATTCTGACATCACCCTAATAGCAGTACTCTTTTCCATTTTATTTCAATCTGTTAAAATGAGAAAAAGAAACCTCTAACCAATATTGAGAATCGGTTAAGTTTTGATAAATTAATTATGAAAAGAAAAGTCCCTCAATCTCTTTCTAATAGGGCTGGCTATGTTCAACAGAAGGCTTTATGGTTTCTGTAAGTAGATTTATGTATTTGGATGTTATTTTGAAATCCTCTGCTTAATGAATTTCAGCTCTGTGGCGTAACTACCAATGTGTATTTCGTGTTTGCTTCTCTTTTGCACTGTAGACTTTTATTTTGTTTATTGTATGATGGATTTTTTTGGCAATTATCTTATCCTAGACTTCTGCCAAAGTCACCAGGCCACTGCATAACCAGGAACGGATTGCTCTGCGCAGATATCTTCTGTCTCTGAGTATAGCCATCCAGCCAGTTACTCTGCAGTGCTCAGCCGATCCCTTCCCCCACATGGACATCAGCGTCTGCCAGAAGAGAGATGGACTTGCGTAATCCCTGCCGCACGCAGTGTTCTCTGATTGTCCCGATGCGTCACCAGACTTGAAGAACACTTTGCCATTCCCTAATAAACCCCTCACAAAGAATGGAAGGGATGTTCTTACTAGGCAACCACCAGGATGACCTTTGTGATTATGAGGACATGTTCTTTGTGGATAGAATCCTGAGTGAGTGGCATGAGGCTGTGATTTCTGCAGCCTTTGTGTGAACATGCTTTATGTGGCAGATCAGTTAATGCTCACTATCCGTGCAAGCTGGTTGCCCTATGGTTCCTTTCTACTCACCTCTGCCTGCCTACCTTGCCACCTGCTCATCCTGTCTGTCATAAGCCCGCCTTTCTGAAGCTACGGCCTCTTGACTTGAACGTGGTAGCGTTTGGATGTGACTAGCACGGCTAACTTAACGGTATGCCAATAGAAAGGACTTTCACCGGAGCCGGATGATGCCAGGACCTCTCCGGTTCTCTTTGTGGGGGTGCCATGCAAGTCCTGTGAATCAGATCTCCGAGTCTGAATGGTAAAGCACTGCTTTACGTTCTTCTGGAGTATTGCACAAACCTCTTTTTTCCCTTTTTTAATATTGTTCTTTTCTAGTATATGTTTTCTATTCGTAAAGGCCCCGCCTGTTGAACAAGAAACCCATTTACAAGTCATTGGTGATCTTTTCGTCTCTATCGCCTCTCCCACGAGACAGCTGCTGCTGAGTTTTGAGCAAAACTTCAAACGCCACTTTTCAATTGCATTTACATCTCAAGACTGGAATGTCTCCTTTGCAATGTGCTCTGTTAACATGCGCGTGCGCGAATATATGATCTGAAAATAAGGGACAGAACTGCAATATGCACTGACACCATTTTGAGAATATACTTCAATGCTGTAGGACAGTAGATACGGCCTATTGGAAATGACTAAATCTTTAAACCACGACCCTGTGATTTGCACAATAAGAAACATGGGAAGAAGTATGCAACGGGTGATTAGCTGAAGTAAGAGTACATCACTTGCCACCTACTATTACAAATGTTCACGACAAATAATTTACTTTATTAATTCGCCTCACAAAAACTAAACTGAGAAATGAAGACACCATTTTAGTAACGCATTGAATTGTAGTTGTTCCAGCACCAGTAGACTAACGTATTTGAATATGTGTCTACTGCTATTCTAAATGCACTTTAAAGAGAAACTGGCATAGACAAACCATTGGAAACAAGTGTTGTTTTTACGCTATACATCTGAAAGCCTGCACTGGCAGCCCAGTTAACCATGTAATACTAAAGAATCATGTTCAGGCTAAAAACCCGATTACATTTTTTAATTCAATTCACTTGAATAAAAAAAATAAATAATGAAATAAATAAATAAACGTTGTCAGGATAACTGTTCTTAAAACATATTTATCATAGATAACAAAATGCAACATGAAGCAGGCACACTTTCCTTAAAGCAAGATTACATACAGAGCACCTGCACGGTACTCTTTGGAGCCAATACAGTATCAAAATCACCAACGGTGAATTACAAGAAGTACACCATCGCACTTCACAACTTTTTGCAAAGTATATGTTAAAGACATCCATAGTTGGTGAACATTCTGGGTGAATGTGCATTGTATGTTATCATGTGCAACCTAGCCGAGTCTGAAAGATGGATACATGTCACTATTTGAACACAGAGATTGTGTATCTTTTAAAGTAGCTTTGATATCATATGTTACTAAACGTGTGAAGCTTCAAAAGCTTCACCTAAACTGTTCTGTTAATAGTGATATGTGAGGTTCACTAGAGCAGTGCATTCCCTTACCATTGCCTGTGGCTCTAGTTGCCAGCATTGACTGAATACCAAATCTTATAGAGAGACACTCTTGTGTTGTCCAGCGATGACATATGAACCATGTAGAACATGGTTTTTATAATGATCCAAGAATCAACATTCAATTATGTGAATTGCTATGCAGGGCTATAAATCACAATCTTTGTTGTTCATACCATACCAGATGAGAGCTTGTTGTGTTACTTTTTAGATGTGATGCAAGATTGTATACACTGTATTCTTCGATATGTGAAAGGTTTAACTGGTACTGGATTGGTATCTGCTGCTCTACTCATCCTTTCTAGTAATTCACATTGGCATTGGTCTTAGCTCTCAGAGTCATTGTAAGCCCATAGCTCCCTCACCGTTACAAAGAAGGCACATATCGTTGCCGTTATTGACCACTGTTCAACCACTCGGCATGCAAGCAATGCAGTCAATAACTGCAGTATTGACAACATTCAAACAATCTGACACGCCTTAATATGCCAATGGCAGCAATGCTTTGGCTGATGCATCATTCATCGCAACAGTCCCTTGTCAGTGTGAATGCATAGGGTTGTGCTGAAGAGTACGTGAAAATGGTTTTGGAGCAATACAACAAGGAATGACCAAGTGGCACCGTGTGAGAGGACATAAACGGTGGTGTGTGCCTGCACTCACACCTTCTTGTTTTCTTTTCCTAGCCAGTAGGTCAGCATGTCCTTGCTCCATCTTTACACTCTTCAACAATAACCAATGCCTGTCATCGTTTCTGTTTAGAGTTATTACAGCCAAATGTTAGTTAGGGGCAGCTTTAGGGAATACAATAACTGATCACGAATGGGGGTTGAGCAAAAAGTAAACAAAGAATCCAGGGACACTACCAACACACATCGATGTGCATGTGCAGTTGTGCTGCCCCTTTGTTTTTTTTCATCCCTGCTAGACACGGTTACCCTATGAGCAGCCCTCAGCATTATCTCCCCTGACATGGTCAACATATGCTCGTTGCATTATTGCTCAAAGACGTGGTCCTTATGGCTTTGGTTTGGGTGATTGTCCTTCGTGACTTAATGTCCTTTTGTCCCAAAATCAAAATGGTGAATTCTTAGCAATAGTATACGCTGCGTCGGTCAATAATACTATAGTAATATCATAAGGGTGAACTTGAAAAAGGCACGCTATGACTAATATGTTTACTTTTTTATCGATCAGGCATGTTTTGCAGCTTCTTCAGAGAAAAAGAAAGTATGTAGGTTTAACATTAGGTAATGGAAGGTGAATGCAGTAATTTAATAATGCTCATTTTACGTAACACGTGCCATAGGAGTTTAGTTCAAAAGCCATACTGCCGCACTGTCAACAAAAACAACACAATTAAACAGATCACAGCTGATATAAAAAGGATAAGTGGCAGGGTTATTTTTTTATTTTTTTTTTTTATTGATTTAGCTGTTAAAACAACTTTTCAATATACACAATTCAAACATCAAACATTAAACATTTTAAAGCAACACACATTTTCATTAAACATTTTAAAACAACAACAACAAACATTTTCATTTAAACATTTAAAAATCATATTGGATGTGCCGACTCAAACAGCGCCAGTAATATTATTACTTTAACATCACAAAAGACATATTGGTAAATTAGCAAATATCAGTCAATCTAATTATTACATCACAATCAGAATATTCATAATACACAGATTATCTGGTAGATGTCTTAGTAATCAGTTACTCCTCGTCAAGTCAGTCGCTGTTTGAGCTTGAAACCACCTCTCAGGTAGGAATATCCCAATTTATAGCCATCAAGAAATTACCTAGGGCCACCTGGACAGAATATTTGTTGGAACATAGTAGAAAAGACCAGCGCATGTCGTAGGCAATGATTGTTAACATACTCATCACCTTTGAAAAATGTTTTGATCTTAAAATAGATAATTGAACACAATTGCAGACTAGGTGTTCAAGAGATTCAATCGTAGTCGAATCATTACAAAATATGCATGACAAAAGTGATCGAGGTCTCAAATTGCGTCTCACTTGAACTTGGTGAGTGGGCCATAGATCGAAACGTGCTCTCATTATTCCTGATCTCAATACAACTGATGGAAATTTTAATAGATAAGATTCAGGGCTTCTTACCGTTTTGGGCCAAAATCGATATTTACATGGTTGATGGTATTTGTGGCATTTCTCTAAGGTCTTAAACCAGTCTAATTGGTATAAAAGATTTTTTGCCTTTGTTGGGTTAGAGATTAACAAGGTTATTGGTATGCTTGCGACCGCAAGAGCTTCTAAACAGAAGTCAATCCATAGTTTCACAAAGGATTTATCCGATGTTAACATAAAGCCAGAAATAATCGACAAAATAGTTACTTTTTGAGATGCCACTATGCATTTACGTAAAAACATACAACAACGCCATGTATAAATAGCATGCATTGAGATAAGGCCCAATTCATAGCGCAGCCAAGGGCCTGGAACACAGTTCGGCAAAGATAACACCGCTCGCCAATATTTTCCCTCGAATTTATCAAAGACAAATTTTCTGAGATTTTTACAGTTCAAAATGGATTCCGCTCCATATATAATCGAAGGGATTGCTTTTACAGTCCAGAAAACTATTGCCGGTTGAATGGAAAATTACCCAAATTTGTGCAGTATTATTTTGGTCTGCGAAATGGTTGCAGTCAGCTTTGCCTTCATGCGTTCGATCTGGCTGCATGAGTTGGTTAGGCCATCAAACTCAACGCCTAAGTAGGTGTAAGTTGGTACAATATCTAGTGGTGTATTATTTATTGACCACACCAACCTAGTCTTACTAAGTTTGTTAGCTTGATAGACTACAATCTTGGTTTTTTTAGTATTGACCACCAGTTGGTTCATACATATGTATAGGTCAAACGCATCTATAAGGTTCTGTAGGCCCTTCGGCGTCTTAGAAATTAGGACAATGTCATCAGCGTAGTTCAAGTTAGTAATTTTAACCCCTTTTAAAACAGGGGCATCAGAACATATCTGTAAAAAACAGATACTCAAATCATGTATAAAATAGTAAAAAATTGCTGCCGCTAATATGCAGCCTTGTTTTAAACCTCGCGCGGTCTGAATAGGAGCAGATAGCAACCCTTCCAAAGTAAGCCTTACGCGAATAGAAGTTGTACCATGAAATGCACGTATGATGTCAAAAAGGTCTGCTGGACAATTGTCTCTTATTAATTTCGCCAGTAATAAAGGTCGAGAAACAGAGTCAAATGCAGCGTGCAGGTCAATAAACGCAAAATAGACTGACTGCTTATGGGACTGGCAAAGGGCTTTAATTGTGTTCAATGTAAAAAGATTGACACAAGTACCCATGCCCGCAACAAAGCCTGTTTGGTAAAGATCGCGTTTACCACAGGTTTCTGTCCATAGATTGAATTCTGACAATACTAATTTTGCAAACAATTTACCTGGGGTATCTAACAAGGCAATTGGCCGGTAATTACGAGGATCTGAACGGTCACCCTTCTTATAAATAGGGACTATCACAGAATTTAGCCAAGAGGCTGGGAGTCTGCGATTGATCATCACTTGTATAAAGATTGCATGAAGATTTGATGCCCAAATGACATTATGGAGGCCATCGGGACCGGCAGCTCGTGATGAGCTTAAATTTTTGATCATTGCTTCTAGAAGGTCAAGGGAGCAGTGGATGGCCCAAGGTTTAGAGGACTGGATCTGGTGATCATTTGTATCAAATTCTGGATCACTATAGAGATCAGAGAAATAGGATACCCAAACGGCCTCTGTTACAGGATTTGATTGGACATAGGCTTGAGCTACAATTGGTTTTTGATTGAGATATCGCCATATTTCTGCTGAGTTTTTAGACCAGATGGCAGATAGCATCGCTTCACCATCTTGTTGGAAGAGCTTCGCTCGATGTCCTCGAATCCAATTCATATATTTGCATTTAGCTGTTTTTAGATTAGCATTAGTGTTAGCATTATTTGACATAAGAATTGCTCTTTTTTCCTTACGGTATTCAATTTTGCGAGCTTTAATTGCAAAGTCAAATGTATGCTTATAAGTTTTTGCTTTAGGATTTGGAACAATTGTGTGCCGAAATGGATCAAGAAAATCAATATACTCAATCAGTTTAGATGATTTATGGTACTGATGAATTGCCTGCGTAAACTTCATAAGATTTCCATGCGTCCATCTAAGCCGATTTTTAGTATTATTAACCATGAAATGTTGTTCAAGCCATTGTCTAGAAGAATTCATAGGCGTCCAAGTTAATTGGAGGGACAGAAGATGATGATCACTTACAGACCCCTTTATTATCTCAAACAAAAGAATGTGAGTAAGCATGGTTCGCTCAACATACATATAATCAATGGTACTTTGGCTAATGCCTCGCTGCCAAGTCGGATTCGGTGGAATGTCACCTTCTACCGAGCATTCACCATACACATATTACAATCCGACATAATGCGAGACCACGTGGTAACCGCCCTCGTCTTATTTCTATTAGCTAGGGATAAACAATCCATGTTTAAATCACCCATGATAAAGAAATCAGTAATGCCAGGAGTGACTGATATTAGATCAATGAAAGCTGTTAGGCCCTCAAAGAAAGCCACATCTGATAACCCAACTGGGTTACGATAGATGTTAACAAGGGCTATTATATGATTTTGACAGGTAATTTTCACCAACTGCATATAATTGCTGACATGCTTCCAGGCTTCGATTTTAAAACCCAATTTCTTATTAGCAGCCACCAATAGCCCTGACGAGGGCCGACCACGTGCTCCCATCTTTGCAGGTAGTAAAATGACATCGAAATAGTCCCATGTTGGGGATTCCAAAAGCCAAGTCTCTTGCAAAGCGATTATAGCATAGTCTGCTAGTGTTTTTAATGAGATGTGTAAATGTGAGTGGCCACGGGTATTCCAGGAAGCTATTTTAATCACATGAGGCTGTAGTGTCACTAATGGTTAAGACCAAGCTGTCTGCGTGTCATCCCGAGAGCTCATATAAATTTGAGATTGGAGAACTGATGGGGCATCTACATGTTTAGTGATGCGCTCCGGGTCTTGTGTCAACAGGAACCCCATATCAAATAAAGACATTTTAGCAAGCCATATAGTATTTAAGACTAATCCTGAAGGGATCCATATTCTCACAATTGCTGTAGTGGTGTCAGAGATGTATTCGACTTGGGCTATATCGTGTGAAGTTAGATCTTCTAGTTCAAATATATCGCCAAAAATGTTCAGAACACTTTGCCTATTTAGATTGAATTTAGGATAGGGACCATCACGGCATTTCAGGATTAGTGTGTGGCAAGCTGGCGCAGTGGTAATAGGATGGCGAGATTGCCTATTGCTGACATTTTTCATCTCGAGATTATTGAATGAGATGTTATTTTTTTCCGTGGTGTATTGTTGATGTTCTGGAGGCAAACATGAAACTTGTTTCAAT
Organism: Ambystoma mexicanum; assembly: GCF_040938575.1. Taxonomy (NCBI): domain Eukaryota; kingdom Metazoa; phylum Chordata; class Amphibia; order Caudata; family Ambystomatidae; genus Ambystoma; species Ambystoma mexicanum. Next base: position 483,559,350 of record NC_090926.1, read on the forward strand.
ATAAGCCGTCCTCTATTATTTGGGCGATGTGGAGGGATTTTGGATTGAACTACCGGGGAGGTCCAAGAGACTGATTTGGTCCGGGAATCCACTGCTGGATTTAAAGGGTAGTCACTCGCTGACGAGCAACGCTCATCCATATAGGCGTCCAATGCGCAACGCATTTCACTCGTGATAACTGACCGTTGTAGTTCAGTGTCAAGACTGCTAGAAGTTGGTAACTGTTGGGCAGAGGATGTAGCCCGAGTGTCAGTCCGGGTCAGATCGTCAATGTTGTCAGTATGACCAAAGTCGAGGGCCTCGACTAGGGCGTCTAATGGATCATGAACCACGGGTATTACAGGAAGAGCATGTTCATCAAGGTTAGTAAATGTAGGACAGGTTGGAAAAGGTTTTGCTATTTCCGCAGTCACAGGACGGACCAAAGTAATTTTTTTGAAAAAGGCATGCATGGAAGCTTTTGACATTCGTGCAGCAGGCATGTTCTTGGTCTTTTTCTTTTTGGCGTTGATTTTAACAATCTTCCTAAGTTTCGGAGAAACTACAGAGGGGCACTCATCTGGGACTGTGGAGTTCATAACAGGTAGAACATTTTCTAACATAGGGTCAGAAATTGGTGAGTCTTGCACACTCGCCCACGACTGGTTTAACGTAGCTGCAGGAACAGCCAATTTTGGAGGACTTACTGTAATAATCTGTGCAATAGTAGGCAGCGCCAGATAAGGCGTTGATAAAGAAGTTAAGGGGACTGGGGCAGCTGCCATCCGCATGTCAGAGGAAGCACCGCACTGCGTCCCTTCTGTTGAACGTGGGAGGGGTGAAGGCGCCAATTTCACTTGTTGTGTCCATAACAACAGATCATCTAATTTAGATTCTTGGTTTGTTATTTTAGAGTTCAATACCTCAAAGAGTTTAAACAGAGACATTAGTGTAGTGTTGATAGCTGTCAGTGTGGTTTGTAACAACGGAGATTGAGCCACTGCAGGGTCACCTTGAGGAAAGGTACATGGGCGACGCGGTGTAGGGTGCACATATGATATCGCAGACAGAGAAAGAGCTGAGGCTGATCGAGACACATTAGAATTTTGGTGAGAATTCTGTGAGTTGTGGATCGGTATTGGGGATTCACACTGACTCGCATAGAGAGAGACCTCTTGATTCTCATTGGAGTCATTTAAATCTAAACTGTAATCAGTAGACATGGATGATTGAATGGTTCGGTCTATTATAACTGGTTGAGCTTGACAAGGTGAATTTAACATGGTATTGTCTGAGAGTTCACATCGGGTCTTAAGATCAGCTACTGATTTAATAGAGGGTCGTTGGGGTGGAAGGTCGTGGTTGTTGTTAGACTTGAGTGACTTATGCAGCCGTGAAAATTTAGTGTGTGGCTGGGCGCGTTGGTTAGGGGTTGACAAACACACAGGATGGATCACAGTAGTACTGGAACCCTTCGGGATCAGGGGGCAAGGAGTCAAAACAATAGACTTATGTGAGGACATTTTTTTTTGTAAATTATGTTGGTGACCATTAAAACTATTACCAACATTTACCATTGATGGCATGTCGGTTTTTAATGAGTAAAGCCGTCTCCGCATCGACATTTCAAGATGACTAGAAGATGTCCCAAATAGAACAGCCAGGTAGCGTTGAAACAGAACAAAGTGCTCAGAGCAGTTTATAAACTGGGGTCCGAGGGGGGACTATAAAGAACACTTACTCATGGGTCAAGGTATAATTTAGCTCACCCCAACCGTCCACCGACAACGCGGCAAAGCGGGTAAGCGGTACTCAATCCGGTACGCGCGCGCTGTGCGCGTGCGCCGGATATTTGTTGAGTAGACAGTTTCACTACGCAGCCAATCGCCGCGGTAAGGGGTGGAGCCGAAAGAGCTCGAACACAGTTCCGGCGCCAAAAACGCCAAAGTAGACTCCCCAGGAAAGCGTCCAGCGCCAAAGTTCAAGACAAGTTCAGCACGGGAGAGACAGGAGCACAGGAGCACGAGCAGCATCCAACGCGGGTAAGCAGTACTCAATCCGGTACTCACCCGAGTGCGCGCGCGCTGTGTGCGTGCGCCGGATATTTGTTGAGTAGACAGTTTCACTACGCAGCCAATCGCCGCGGTAAGGGGTGGAGCCGAAAGAGCTCGAACACAGTTCCGGCGCCAAAAACGCCAAAGTAGACTCCCCAGGAAAGCGTCCAGCGCCAAAGTTCAAGACAAGTTCAGCACGGGAGAGACAGGAGCACAGGAGCACGAGCAGCATCCAACGCGGGTAAGCGGTACTCAATCCGGTACTCGCCCGAGTGCGCGCGCGCTGTGCGCGTGCGCCGGATATTTGTTGAGTAGACAGTTACTACGCAGCCAATCGCCGCGGTAAGGGGTGGAGCCGAAAGAGCTCGAACACAGTTCCGGCGACAAAAACGCCAAAGTAGACTCCCCAGGAAAGCGTCCAGCGCCAAAGTTCAAGACAAGTTCAGCACGGGAGAGACAGGAGCACAGGAGCACGAGCAGCATCCAACGCGGGTAAGCGGTACTCAATCCGGTACTCGCCCGAGTGGCAGGGTTAATTGTGTGCGAGGGCAAATGCAAGAGGCAGGCGGTTGAATCTGGGGAGATACCATATGTATACAATTTCTTATATACAATTTCTTATATCAAATACATCTTCCGTAGAGTAGCTGATGGAGTATGAACAAAAAAAAAATCATTAATTAGGTAGTCAGGAGAATTTATATTTTCAGATAAACGTATGGCATGCACGTTGATAGAAAACAAGCCAGATTCAAATTGTTTTTGAGTAACAATGCACATTTTTACTAGTTATCCTGCAGACCGTTTTTACCAAGTAATCTGAAGCCTAACATTCTAATTTGTAATTACTATAAACATTCATTATTGCATCTAATCCGTTCAGATCCGGCAGCTGGATGGTGACCTAATCTTTGCGTGTGAATAATCTGAGTGAGTATTCTGGCCTTTTCACTAGATAATTAGGGCCTGACTGTTATTTATCACTATTACTGGTGGTGTATGCCACATGTTGGCAGTCAGCAGAGTGTGGCTGAAACCAGTTATTTCTTAACAGCCTACGAAGCACATGCATGTTCCGATGGATGGCAAATGTTGCTTGGTTGAACTTGTGGTTACAACTGTCCGCCAGTATGTTCTGAGTATGTTTGTATTTATGATCAAATACCAAACATCATTGACACAATCCTTAAAAATAATTAAAACATGTTGGCCCATATTACAGAAACTTTGCACTGGTGCAAATGCAGCAAGCCCAAAGTTAAAAATTGCCATAGGGCATAAATCATATTTTTCGGTGACTTTATGCGCCAAGAGAAATGTCATGCTCATGTGTTAGGGCTTGTCCTCTTCCTGTATGTGTGAGGTGCTAGGACTGATGTCAGCTTCAGAATGTAGGTTGTGAGTGTGGAGTGTGAGGTTGTAATGTTTGGAGTTGAATTGGTTCTGACCCTGGCAGTTATAAGATGTGAGCCTGGGTGGTGGGAGCCAGTGGGCTCTTGTTCCTGATTCCTCTTATCTCTTAATGACTTGATGACATCTGATCCTTGTAACCAAGAAGCTAATAAAGTATCCACTAATAGCACTTGTCCTGAGTATCCTGAGTGTCCTTGATGAGTGAACCCTATGACCAAGGAGCGGTCATAAAATCGTGCTAGCCTAAAACAAACATGATCACGGTTTAATACATGCATTGATAAAATATGTTTTTTTTTAAATATGGAAATGTTTGACCTAGTGCTAATTTCATTTGCACTTGTGCAACGTTTTGTTAACACTTCTCCTTACTTCAGTTTTCTAGATAAGTTTCAATTCCCTTGTATATTGGATGTTTTCATTTCAGATGGGCCATTTTCTTTTCAAGAAGACTTTTCTTTTGCTGCACATTTCTGTTGCTTGGTATCAAGGAAACATGGTTGTTATTTCCCATCTCACCACTACATTTCCTAGCTAAAGAGTGTGTTATCTCTCGAATTACTTATCATATGTGTCACTCAGCTGCCTTCTAAATAAGGCATTGCCTTCTCGGTATCGTCCCAAACGTCTGCCCATACCTTCAGTGGTTTCATATAGACTCATTTCCAGAGACTGGAATTAAAACCTCTATGCATGGTTCACCGAGTGACATGGCACAGTACTGGAAAACGCAAAATATTGTGCCAACAAACAGCATTATATGCACAAGGTGAAAAGCCATCCTTTTTTTCTTTTCTGTCTGTGATACTATGGAAGGCAACCACTACTTACTATGGAGCACTGCTTCTCTGACACATTAACTACCATCTTAGAAAACCGAGTTGGTACTTTGCAAGTGGAAACCTTAAAGCAGCAAGAACAGGACTCCTTTATGTTTGCAGACATAAGCACATATGCAATGGATGAATTTAAGGCTAGGTATAACAGGACATACGACCTGGAAGAAGAAACCTCCAAACCTGACTCTATGACAACCATCTCAACTTGAGGAAAACAGGATCAGCCTTCATCTTTTGAAGTCTGATCCTGAGGAGGGCAGTGTAATGTGATGAACAGTAAGCTTATGCCTGTTTCTAAGTCATCCTTTGCTCACCGTAGAATTCTAAATAGGGATCTTGCTTGTAGGCTGCGATCCACAAGCAGCAGTGGGAACACTGACATAGCACAATATTTATGCTCTAAAGCCATTACATTCATTTGTTGAAAACGGACACTCCTCATCAAAACTGCTGGCCATTACTGCATAAGGTAATGTCCCCAGGGCCTTCGTTAACGCTCTTGCTACGCTAGGGCCTGTAACTATGGGCCCCAGCAGCATTACCTTATGCGATAATGGCCCACAGTCTTGGGGCATATTGCCTAAATAACCTATTTAGGATGCAATGGAGTACTGTACCTAAGGGAAACCCAAAAGGGGATGGATTTTCTGAAATGCTTGAAAAGAAAGGTGATAAAGAGCATATCCAGAGATATGTCTGACTAACAATCAGAATTGGCAGAACAATACTGTGTTTGTGTTAATGATGGAGGAAGCTATTAGAACAGTCCCACCAGGATGTTGGCCATATTCTAAATGTTATGTGAGTTTTTGATATCTCAGCAATTTCATTATTCTGGGGCTGGGACTGATGTGATTGTTCCATACGGAATGTATAATGTATTTACTATGTATATGATGCCAATGGTAGTTACATCGTGGATTGGGGACAGGGGGAGGGATTATTGACGAAATAGAAACCTCTGTCTTGGAATGTTTGTCTAAGATGAGGTATATTTTGAGGAGGAGATAGCGATCAGTGAATATGGGGTTTGCAGTGAAAATACCAAGAAAAGAGGCATTACGACGTTTTACAATAATGTAATGGATAGGTTTCCCATTTCCCGGTCTATTGCAGTTCTTATTTACTGATTTGGCTCATTCCTATTCAAAATAATGTTCTCATGAATATACATTTGTATGTCTTACATTTGCGAGCTATCCACATTATGTACTTGTTATGTACTGTCTCTCAGCTGAATCTCATCCCTACAAATGTTTGCTGTTTCTCACATCAAACGTCGGAGGATGCCGTGACCTTCTGTTGCGGTGCGGCTTGAGATTTACACGTCTGTCATTGGTGAGTTCTTTCCTCTGATTTGGCCTGTGTCATCCAGCTGGTCCTCAATGGTTGGGGATTGCAGCTTCCTGTCTGGGGTTGTTCAGCTAGTTTTCTGTCTCATTCCTGTCAGCTGGAGACTGTGTTATCCTGGCGTTCCGGGCATGTTTGTGAGGAGGTATTGCCTCATTTTGTGCTTGTATCTCTCCCATCCTGTAAAGATGTGTTTCCCATCCTGGTGAGATGTGCAGTTCTTTGTAGTCTCCCCCATCCAGGAGTTACAATGGGTTGCATATGGGTGGGGTCTCGTAGCATAGTAGTAGTAGTAGTAGTAGTAGTAGTAGTAGTAGTAGTAGTAGTAGTAGTAGTAGTAGTGTGTGTGTTGGTTTGTACATAGTATCATATTAGTTGTGAATCAACTGAGGGCTTCACAAGGACAAACATTAAAATGATCCAATATTATGGATGCACCTAGGGTAGATGGTTCCATGTGTTAATACCCCTGCAAAAATATTGTGATACAAAAATATCGCCATATTTTTGTGGCGATATTGAGGAATGGCCCCTGCAGGGGACACCCCCGCAAACTCTGCATTATTTTTAAATGTGCAGGGGACACCCCCGCAATCCCGGCTACCACACATTATCCCCCCCAAAATATCGCCTATGGCATGCCAGACGACCATATATACGACGATATTTTTGGTGGGGATAATATGTAGGGATACCCGGTAGACTTTTAAGGATACACTTGAAAGGACATGGAGAGAAGAGCTATGCAGAATAATTGAGTAGATATAGGTTAGGAAGGCAAAGGCAAACCAAGACTTAATTATTTAGTTGCTGGATCTGCAACTGAGTTCCAGTCGAAGCAATGTTCCTGTTGGTTTCACACAATATGACCATCCTAACTGCCCTGTTGAGTGCCTGGGTCTGCCTTAGTGATTCCCCCACCATTGGCTACTTCTTCTAGTAGTAATAATGGTAGTAGTTAACGTTGCATATAAAGAAAAACAATTACCAGAAAGAATTCCAGCTTCAAGGCATCAAATTGGAAAAAAATAAATGTGCAGGGCAAGACAATGCAAATGATATGATATGATATTTTATTTGTATCGCACTCGTACACAGGTGTTTGAGAGCGCGACAAGGCAAGTGAGTGGAACAAGGAAGAACACAACAACGATCTTACTAGGCCCAGTGATATTGAGAACGTGCAAGTTGCTGGGAAAGGGCAAAAGTGCATTCAGGGGGGAGAGTGGAAAGTGCAGAGAAGAGGAGAAACAGATACAAAAATAATAAATACAAATAATGAGATATAGGAGGCAAAAAATCAGTGGTAGTGCAGCCAGCAAATGGCAAGTGCTGTGTTTACGGAAGCAGAACTGGGTAACTCTGATAAGTGCAGAAAAAGAAGAAAATGGGGAGGGGGGACTGTAAAGGTACATATACAGTCCCCAGTGCAAGGGGTGGCCAGGAGGCTGACACTTGTATTGACTACAACGACAAAGCATGATTAATCTGACAAACCTCCACATTTGGATCAGGAGGCTTTCTGATTGTTGATACCATCTACTAGTACCCAGCCTTGAACCCCTGGCCAACTGTGACAACGCAATCAATAATAGTCCTACATACCTGCATTTAAGGTAACGTGTATGGCTAGGACCTCAGGTGGTTGATGAGCCTACTTTTGCTTGTTGTGAACTTGTCTGGAGAACACACACCTTTAATGTTGACCAAACCGTGTTATCAAAACTCCACACAGACATTTTTCTTTCTAATCCATATTTAATGTATACAATATGCTATGACCAAAACAGTCCTCTAAAATGTAAGGTTGTTGCCCTTTATATGTATTCATGTCTGAAAATCACTAGTGGGTCTCTTTGAACAAATCATGGCCTGAATACATAAACTGACAATCTGATGTTCCTGCTGCGCACCTAATGGCATACCAACTTTCTATTTCGGAATGCCATTGCGTGCGCACTAGTGACAATTGACATTTGGCTTCAACTGTTACTACAGAGCTGGGCTTGATGGTGTTTAGATCTGCATGGGGTCTTGTTATCATATAAACCCTTATTGATTATACTTGCGTCGTGTATGAATATCACTTAACACATTAGACGTGGCGACGGGAATCCAGAACTATTCAGGGCTTATACATTCCCAAACGTTTATTATCATGAATACATTAGATACAGAAGTTCTAAATTGGTCCATAGCATATTTATTGGTTATACTGAAAACGAGACATTGAGCCTCATTCCAAGATTGGAGGTAGTCATGGCGCTATTTGCGTGATGACTGCCTCCAATAACGGGTCCGAGTCCAGTGTTGTTTAATGGGGACTTACCGTTGTAGTCCAGACCCTGGCGGGACCGGTAAGTCCCCATTGAACAAACCATTCCCTATTCCCATTTGACCCCCCATAGGGCTCCATGGGAATGGGGAAGGCACTATTTACGGGCCTGATAATGGCAGGCCCGTAATTAGCGGCCTGGTCCCCTAACTGGACCCGTAAGGGACGTGTGGTCCGACCACATGTCCCTTGTGATTCCAGTTAGGGGACCTCGGAATCGGGCGGTAGGGGAGTACCGGTATCGGTCTCCTTACCGGTGCCCGGTATCCCCTTCCGCCCAATTCGTAATGACCCCCATTGTGTGACTCTTGACGACCACCGGCTACTACCTGTGGCTTAGAAGATAGTCTTGCATAAAACAGCTTAACTGAAAGCTTAAGCAAAAAACGAATATATATATTTTATTAGCTGCTGGCTTGGTGTGGTTGACAACCTGGGGGCTCAGAAGGTTGACTGTATGTAGTGGTAAACCATCTGTTGTCTTTCTCCTCCTCATCCTGCCCCTTCTGCTCACCTGCTCTAATCGAATGTCTTTTTCTTTAAGTCAAAAGTAAGCTTACCTACCATCTCATGTTACTTGCTCCCATCTCCGGGCCCCATTCCCCCATGTTTCTTCTTTTTGAAGAACATCGTCATACCTGTTTTGTGAGCCTGCCCAACAACAAGACATGCACGTGCACCCCAGAGCGATTAGTAATAAAAGGTTCCTCAGGCCCTCAGGACACTTAATTTGGACTGGCAATCCCTTGCCATCCAAGGAAGCCATTAGGAAGGCATTGTGGCTTCAAAAGAAATTGGTGGCATGGCAAATTGTTTATGCATAGAGACTCATGAACACAAGGCCATTGGTTACTATATCGTCTGTTATGATGGACAACACGTTCAGTATGCTATGATTGGGGCATCAGCTAGAAAGGTTGGCGAGGCCAGTTAAAATGACGCACGCATCTTCATCAGGAGCATGCCTTTGTGTTTAATTAAAAAAAATAGTATGCTACAGAGCGAAGGCCTTACGTTTTGTTGATGCATTTCCAGCTCCATTTGGTACATATTGGTTTACTGTAATGGCAAAGACAAAAAATCGTGGCTAAACATCTACTACAGTCTTGCATCCTATGCACAAGGTGAAAAAGCATCATTGTTTTTTTCTATGTCGTGATACGATGGAAAAAGTCCACTTCTGACTGCCAAGCCCTGCTTCTCCGACACATAAACTAAAAGGGATGAGATGAGGAAATAATAGCGTTAGGTGTATGAATATGAAGGTCAGGATATACACTATATGAGGCTAGATACCATCTCTGTAATGAACAATGAAGAAAATGCCTGGACAACATTTATTAACAATGATGATTTATGTTTTTCTTTGTCAGGCGTGGATACTGATCATAGCCCCCTAATGCCCCTTGTTGCCCCTAAAATGAAATAATATTGTAATGCATTCTAAGATTGGAACTCCCTCCGCTTGCTCTGCAAGCTGTGAGACTTCATATATCCTTTCACTGTTTACTAAAGAACCACCTGTTTCATGTTCACACCCTCTGTCACGCTGGTCTAGTCTGGTTTGATGGTTGTAGCACCAAGATACCGCCGGGTGTACGCTGCGCTTTACAAATGCACTTAACATAACATAACCTAGTTGTGTAAAACTCTGTTCCTATAGCCGAACAACCAACCACCACAGAAGCATCTTGACCTGAATTCACGTAGGTGCTCCCCTGCATTTGGGAACTCCTGACATGTCTTTGCCTGGACCACCTTACAGCTGGCATTCAAGACACTGTTCTGCTTCTGCATGGTTCGATGCACCTGATTTTTGACTACATTCTCTTGCGTCACATTACCGTGCACAACAGAAGCAGCTCCAGGCTGTAAGTCAATACTGACATGATTTTGCTAGAATGTCAGTTAGCAACTACTTAGTGAAGTAGTTGTTTGAGATGAACAAGCCACAAGTGCAGCTCTGTTTTAATTACCATTTGTCTAGTAAAGAATGAAAACAATACAAATACAAATAAAAACTTTCTGAAAAGGTTACAATCTGAGATGAAATAGACAAGACACAAAAGATCCATTCTTCATTTTAACATTGAAATCTCACTGTAATCAATGCTAATACCTCTTGGCAAAAACAGAATTCCTAAATCCGGATAAAAGCCTGCCTCTCCTTTATTTAAAAAGTGGACTGCAATGACCATGGGGGGGTCATTCCGACCCTGGCGGTAGAGGGTTAACGGCACCGGTAAGGATGCCGGTGCTGTTAACCCCCTACCGCCGCATTCCGAGGTCCCTTAGCGGGTCCCACTAAGGCCAGCTGGTTTTACCAGCCTGTTGTAGCAGGACCCATTAAGGGACAATGGAGCTAATAATGGGCCCGCAATTTGGCAAATGGGAATGGGGAATGGTTTTCGAAATGGGACCTCATAAGTTGGAATGTCCCGGTAAGTCTGCATTCCGACACCACGGACCCGGACCCGAGTTTGGAGGTAGCCAAGCTGCCTCCAACTCGGAATGAGGTAAACCTCCTTTCTTATAACAAACATTGAGCTACTGTGAACAATCATTGATGTACCATGATCAATCATTGATGGGCCACATCATGTTCTTTCCATTGCTCTATTTGCTAAAAGTTCTAAACCCATGTCCTCATTTCATCCATTTACATGCGTAATCAGGGTCTTCATATCATCCCTGATTAGCACCCAGGGCTGTACGAAGAACCAATCACATAGCTTGGAACACCGGCCGCACATAGGCTGACTGTAGCCCATCTCTTCCCCTCATTATTTCACCTCTCCATTGCCCTTTTAATACCTGTGATGATGAGATGCAGGAGCTAAAGACTCATTACTAAAAGATAAAACAAAAAAAGTATATTTACATCAGCAATCTATGATGGTGCTGGGATCGTCCAAAGCCATTCTTCATGGTTGATACCAGCATTGTTATCAACAAAAAAACGGACTTCACTGTTATCAACACAAAAAACAGACTTCGCCAAACCACAGATGCATTGTGGATTGCTGAGGTATTTCTTTTTTTATTATCTTTTTTTCATTAAGCAGCTTTAGAACACGTATTTGCCTATCACAGATGCTAATGGTAATACAACACTCCACCGATGCCCATGTAAAGGGACCCTCACTTTGCTCTGAGCTTTAACTTTACGTGGATGGCCATTAATGGCAAAGTCTGCCCACCCTATCGGTTTTATCACCTCTTTCTAGTTTAATTCATTTAAATTAATTTTTGATTGATGAGTCCCTCATAACTATGTCATCTCGGCAGCTTTCTAGATGATTAAATGGTTAATATGTTTAATCTCTTTTTTCAGGAGTTCTAGAATTGAATACACAAAATTTAAAGTGGCTTCACAAGATCCCTGTCCACTTATTAGATGGCTGTCCTTTTACTGTATTCAACAGCTTGCATTTCACTGAATTCTGCATCTCTCTGCATTGCCTGATTCCGATAACACACTCAAAATGTCACAAGAGCCTGTGGAGCTCCCCCTACATTGCATGACTTGCCATGACCTACATTTCTTCCTCACTACATTCCATGACATTCTTCTTCCTACATTTCTCCTCTTTCTGCTAAGTGCATTTTGATGTTCTCTAACTCTACTGTCTATGATTTCTCTGCCACTAGTTTCTAATGCTTTTCCCTTCCTCTTTGAGACCTCCATGAATTCCCAATTGATGTTCTTAATATGTTCTACCTCAATTCCTTCCATTGTATCTCTATGTGCCTTGCCTGCTGCACAGCAACATTCAATGGCATTACCCTAATCACCCTCCAAGAACTCCTTTATATTACATACTGTGATTTCTCATCTACTACGTTCTAATGTGTATCCATTCCTCTTTGTCCATGACTTCCCAGTCAAGGTGTTTTACTCTTCTCCCTCAATACATTCCTTTACATCTCTATGTGCCATGACTCACCACCCTCTAAGGGCTCCCTTATAATACATTCTATGGATTCTCTTTTCCGTTGCACACATAATTTGACTTCCCAAACAATGCATTTCATCGCCCCCCCCTCAACATGTTTGGTAATATCTCCCTATGCCATGGTTGCCGTGTAGCAATAGCTCCGTCCGAAGGGCTACCTACCACCACATTCCATAGCAATTCTCTTCATGCTTTGTGGCTCACTAGACATCATTTATTTTCAATTGGAATGTAGTTCACCCTTCTTTGCAAGCAGATGCATTGCATCCCAAGAGCAACAATCATCAAAGCATGTTTCATACAAAAGTGGTACCAGTAGTAAGGAATAAGAAATCAGTTGGTCAAATGATATGTCAGTCTCATAACACTGCTCATGGACAATCATTCTGCTATGCCCAGGTTTACCACATCACTGCTGGTAGCACTCCCATTGATTATGATATATCAGTGATGTGTACTAGTAATTCCTGTGGTGTCATGTTCAATTGAGGAGGTCATCCCATGCAAGCAACCACCTTCCCCTTAAGTGTGGAAGTTCCCCTCCATGTTTGTCCATTTCCTCCAATGGTGGAAAAGTGAAGAAGAAAGCAAAGGTGAAAGCACGCCCACTCTATACATGTCCACTACTTCTGTTGGAAAGTGAACATTAATTATTGTGGGAGGTCTTTGCAAAGAATTCCTATGGACTTGTTCACCTTTTACGAGGTGGTAATTACAGGCAGAGTCCATTGTCTTTCTGCAGCATGAAGATACATGCTGATGGAAAAACTGATGGATATGTCAGGTTGGGAAAGCAAGCGACATGTACATGTTGTCCTGCTCCCAAACTACTCCTGACAATTTGGAGAAAATCTTGTGGAGGGGTAAAAATGGCACAACAATGGTATCACTTAGTTTACCGCTATCTTTACTGATCTGCAGGACATGAAATATAACTCTGACTGACTTCAAATGTTCAGTGATTTTTGGACTGCCATGCAGACATTAGAACATCGCAATCAGACACCTGAAAATATGAAAGGGACAGCACAACAGTGTTGTGTTATCTATGCTCTCCTCGGTTCAAAAAGGTCAGTGTGCATTTGCTGTTCCACGTCATAGATAGAACAGGAACAGAGGATTTATGTCGAGATAATGTGGTGTCTGCAGCTTTCTGGATGGGGATTTTTTCCGTTGCAGAGGTGGAGGGGCAGGTGACAACACAAATGTGTGTATATTTTCAAAACAAGGGCTGTGTTACTTTTTTGTGACATACACTGGAGCCTACTCCAATAAGATATTGGGCTTCATTACGACCCAGGCGGTAAGGGGTTAACAGTGTAGTAAAAGGTGGCGGCGCCGTTAACCGCTTACCGCCTAATTACGAGGTCCCTTTGCGGGTCCCGTTAAGGATTGGACCCGCAAAGGGACCTTGGAGGTATTTACGGGACCACATTTTGCAGTACCGTTACTACCGCCTTCCCCATTTCCATTGAGCCCTGTGGGGGCAAGAATGGGAATGGGGAAGGGCAAATGGTGAATGGGGAATTACCGCCCCACCAAACTTGGAATGGGGCGGTAATTCCACCATTCACCATGGCGCAATCTGTAAAATACCGGCGACAACCATGGCGCTACTAGCACCATGGTTACCACCTGGGTCGTAATGTGGCCTATTGCCTTGATATCATTTGGCAATACTATGGGCCTCATTACGACCTGTGTGGTAACCATGGCGCTAGTAGCGCCATGGTTGCCGCCGGTATTTTACCAATTCCACCATGGTGAATGGTGGAATTACCGCCCCATTCCAAGGTTGGCGGGGCGGTAATTCCCCATTCACCATTGGCCCTTCCCCATTCCTATTTTTGCCCCCATAGGGCTCAATGGAAATGGGATAGGCGGTAGTTACGGTAACGCAAATTGCGTTACCGTAATTTCCTCCAAGGTCCCTTTGCGGGTCCAATTTTTAACGGCTGGTAAAACCAGCCGTTAAAGGTAGGGACCCGCAAAGGGACCTCATAATTAGGCGGTAAGGGGTTAACAACGCTGCCACCTTTTACAGGGCTGTTAACCCCTTACCACCTGGGTCTTAATGAGGCCCTATCACTGTTCCCGCACTTCTGACATACATTCCAATGCCCCATTCCAGTGATCTTGGTTAGATTCAGAGACCCCCACCCCCCAGCCCCCCCAGCACAAAAACACCATTTATGCTTTTGTGAGGTTACAATGATGGAGAGGTTGGATGGGGCCTTTGGATGCATAATAGCATAGTGCAAGGCCCAGCAATGAATTCCTGTTCCTAGATGTATTCTCGAATCATCGGCCAAACTACCACTCCTGTGATGAGGTGTGATGAGAATACAATGAGCACTTGACCAGAACACTCTGCAGCTCTCCCTGAACATGTGAACTGTCCCAACTCACATCAGAGCTCATGTGTTGCGCTACCTTTGCCTGAGCGTCTGATCACCCATGCACATTTGCCAGCTTCCTTATTGATTCCCTGCTGTATTCCTCAACGCTCTGTAACTGATTTTCTGCCCGGCCCACAAGACTGCAATTTGAGACAACCTCTCTGTACATTTTGAACACTCCCAGAGGAGAACCTCTTACTGGGTGGAGCTGTAATTAACCACCAGACGAGGATTAATGTCGACTCCCCCGGGCCCCTGTATAAAAATGCTGATTCTTGCCCACATCTACAAAGCCTCTGTGTAGGTCACTGTCACTCTCTATTTCACTGACTTGGTATGTTTTGCTTTTGTAACGGTGTCAATATTCAGAGAAAAATCTTTTTTGGCCTAAGGTTAATCACAGATAACATTTAAGAAATGCAGTTTAAAGTAGAACATTGTTCTGGTGTGATAGGAGCACCTCAGCAATAAAGATGTGCATACGGGTCTGTGTTACAGAAACCTAGTGCCAGATTTGGTGTTATTTAGCAAGTCATTGGGGGTCATTACGAGATTGGTGGTAGTCATGGCGCTATTTGCACCATGACTGCCACCAATAAGGGGTCCGGCACCGGTGTTGTTCAATGGGGATTTACCGGTGTAGTCCGACCCTGGCAGGACCGGTAACTCCCCATTGAACAAGCCATTCCCCATTCTCATTTGAGCCCCCATAGGGCTTAATGGGAATGGGGAGGGCGCTAATAACGATTGGCAAGCTCACTATTAGCGCCCTGGCCCCTTAGAGTTCCTTATGGTTCCCGCTAAGGGACCTCGGAATTGGGTGGTAAGGGATTACTGGCACCGGTCTCCTTACTGGTGCCTGGTATCCCGTATCGCCCTACTCGTAATGACCCCCAATGTTTGTACTACTTCTCATTTGGAAATGTATTAAAATTGTCATGATACAAGAAATGTATTAAAATAATATGTGTATTTTTTGCTCTGGGGCAATATTTGCCCTAGTGCCAATACTCATCAAATTCGCATTCACACTGCTGCAAAGCTTCTCTAATGGGTCTCGTTTTAGATTATTCTTACGGCATGATTGTAAGGCTTCATCCTTCGTCAGTTTGTTAGTCTGATTGATTAGCTTTGCACTCTCCATCTCTCAGCGCAGGGACACTTTGCTCACAGGCTTTTAATGGAATGATGAGGTGGTAAAAACAGAAACCAGAGAGTGTGTTTTGTGTTAAAAACATTTATTATTCATGGTGTTATTAGGATTACTCAGAGAAGGATATGTTCCCAATTAAGTGGGATCGTGTCACGATGTCGGTGCTGGAGGGAAGCAGGTTTACTTTAAATAATGAGACTCACAAATGACCATTTATTTTCTGCAGTGGTGTTTCATGACATTTCTCAGTACATTTCTAAACTTTGGACAGCGCAGCTGTCCTGCAAGTTTAAAGTTTATAGAATTGGCACAAAATGTTTAAGAAGAGCCATGTCGTTCGAATGTATTGATGACTGATTGTAAATGTATTTGGACAAATTGCAATGCTTCTGCTGTACCTAAGCAACAGTGATGGGCAACCATGTTTAGTGATTCACCAAACCACTGATTTTTTTGTTCTTTGTTTATCCCAAAAGGGAGAGTTATCTAACTCCTTTCCCAGTAAGAGAGGGTTAGAGAAGGGGTGTCCTTGCTCCCATCCTGTTTAACCTCTATGTTTCAGACGTTGTTCCTGCATTGAAAACAGCTAAAAACGTCACCCCTCGATTTGGTAATGAAGACATGAGCTCCCTTGTTTACGCAGATGACACCCTGATTTTGGACCGCACACCAATTGGCCTCCAACGATAGTTGGATGTGTTTAGCCGGTATTCTGAGGCCAATGGCATCCGGATCAATGGGCCTCATTACGAGTCTGGCGGTAACCATGCCAGAAAAACCGGCAGGTAGCCGCCAGACCCATAATGATTTACTGCCGCCTGACTTGCTGGAATAACCAGGGAATTAGAGCCTCAGCTGTGCGGTAAGTAAGGTGCAGGTAAAATGTTGATCCCCATGGAATGGGGACCACAGAAGCACCAGTACCATTAGTAATGGTGCTGGTGCTTCCGTTATAGTCTGCTGGCGGGTGCCGTTCTGCCCGCCAGGGTCAGACCTGGCGGGTGGACTGGCACCCGCAAGCAGACTCGTAGTTTAGCAGTCCAGAAACAACAGTTTCGGTAAGCTTACCGGCACCGTTGTTTCCGCACCGCCAAACTTGAAATGAGGCCCAATGTTAATAAACCAAGATAATTACCATCAGGTATAGAGCATATGGCCACCCGGCATTCTCTTGGAGACTGGAGGACCTATATTTAGACCAGGTAATTGAGTATAAGTACCTGGGAATGACTATCAGAAATAGCATCTTTTTATCTCATTTGGCAGAACTGGGGCCTCTGAAGGCCTGGAAAAAATGGTGGACCATCAAGAAGGTTATTGAAATCTGTGGGGATGGGCGGTTGATCGAGGCCAAGGTCTGGGCCCATAAACTCTCTATAGTCCTGGTCATCCTGTATGCCCTGCATATCCTGAAAAGGTGGTCCTATGGCTGACAAAATTAGAGGCAACAATATTGTGCTGCATTCTGGGACTCTCTAGGTCGGTGCCCATTGAGGCAATTTGATTAGAACTGGGACTCCAGTCATGAATCTCTTCATGGAAGGTGTCAGTATGCCGATTCTCAGTTTTGGTGACATAGGTAGTCCTTCACTAATAGGTCATACAATGGAACATGCACAGAGGTGAACCCGTAGGTTTTGGTTCAAAGAAATGGAGACTGTTGTTAAAGCCATTTTGAAGAGATTGGTCTGCGTCAACCCCCCCCCCCAACGGTCGCCTTGGATTTCGACAGCTTGACCGCATACACGCATTAGCACACCTGGCTGATTGTCGAAAATATGTAAGTTATTGCCATCAGTGTCATTTTACTGAACATTTGATGACCCTTTAAAATCCTCCACTTACGCGCTTGATTTTCACTTGAGGCTAGAGTTCCTTCCAGTCTTGGAAAACACTGGTGCTTGGAAAGGAATCCCTAGAGAGGAACGATTATGTAGTCTATGCTGGACTTATGTGGAAACATCTCGACATATCCTCACACAGGGTCCGACATTGATCGAATTGTGTGGGAAGGGATATGCCATCTTCAGTGACTATCAATCGGTTCAGTGCTGGAGCATGATCTATGGCGCGGAGTCATTGGTGGTTACTGTTGCAGCATTTCATATATGGCAGCTTGTGAAACCAAAACTGATCCTGGAAAGTAAAACTAACTTTCCTAAATTGCTCCTGGTCTTCCATCTTCTCATACTAAGGTGCTGATGAATAGTGTTTTATTCATAAATGGGGCTTTGTTTTTGCTATTGTCTTTTAGTTGTTGATTCACTGATGTTATTTGTCTTTATTTTTCATTCAATATGATATGTAATGTATGATGGATGTTTCAAATGTATTATTGTTCAGCGTGGAAGGTTGTTTCAACCATAAACACTGCATTTAAAAAAAGGTAATGCCCTTGTGGTGTTTTGTCCATGAGAGAGGCCCTGGGAAGCAGTGGATGATGGCAAAATGAGTGATAAGGGTTAATGTAGAATGTGTGTGTGGGGGGAGGTTCGAGGTGGTGGGTCTGGAAGGGGTTTCTACGCCATAACTGCTATATGAAAATTGGTGGTAAATAGAACTTTTCAAGATGTGTCATTCACATTTTTGAGGGACAATTTTGTGGAAGTTTCCTTTGCCGTAGTGTGCAGGGAAGCTGTTTTGGAATGTTTATGGTCAGTTACGATGATTGGTTAACTGATCTGAACATTTCTATATTCTTGAGTAGTACCCCAGATGGCCTTTTGCCCCGGCCATGTTTCATTTCCTTTTTGATATCCCAAACACAATTATAAAGGGATTACATGGATGTAAA
This sequence comes from Ambystoma mexicanum, assembly GCF_040938575.1. Taxonomy (NCBI): domain Eukaryota; kingdom Metazoa; phylum Chordata; class Amphibia; order Caudata; family Ambystomatidae; genus Ambystoma; species Ambystoma mexicanum. Next base: position 483,577,622 of record NC_090926.1, read on the forward strand.
TGTTGCTTCAAACAGTGCAACACAGGTACGTAAAGGCCCATCCTGTGTGCTGCAGCTTATGTGGTCTTGATTTGCAATGAGTTTAAATTTAATGTTTTCTATAGTAAACCTAACTCCAATAAAAGGGTTAACAATAAACATTGCAGGAGTGCAGTTCAAAAGACAACTAGTCAAAATGAAAATAGGTTATAAACAAACACAAACTCAAATACAAAACATACTTTTCCATTGATATATAAAGAGGCTAAGATTCGTTAAGAGCTAAGACTCAGGTAGGTATCACCACTTGCAGGTGTCTTAAAACCAAGGAATTAAATACACAAGTGGGGCACATTGGGCATTTAAACTCCTAGAATCGAAGGCACTGCCTTCCAGAATCTACTTCCCTGTTATGCCAACCATTTCAAGTTATAAAGCCTTGTTACCCAGGCAACCGGAAGTCAGTGCAGATCACAGTAAAGTGGAGGACATGCTGAACTAAAGAAACCTCGGAGCGTCCAAAAGGCTGCATACTCCACAGGTACTGGACCAGGGTCCATGAAAGTCGATAATGTTAAATGCAGCTTAAGAATTCAACATAAAAACACCCTTTCTCAATGACCTTACCGATTCAGCAGCCATGCTAGTCTTATCAGTCTTATCAATCTTCATCAGATAATCCCACATGACCAACATTGTAATAATTGAGTTTTGCCTCACAACCTTTACTGGAGTCGGCACGTACACCTCTATCTACAGAAAACGCCCCGCTCATCACTTCATACTGTGCATGAGTCATAAGAGCAGCCCTAAGCACAATGACAACATCCCAAAACTGCTCTTCCCCAGGGAGCCTGAACCAATTGCAACAGAGAAACGTGACTAACAAATGGATCCAGTTGCATCACAATATGTGTTCACTACACTAGGAATGTGGCCAACGAAATAGGAAAACAGCACAATATAGCTACTTCATCTCCCCTCAATAAATTGTTGATCCCTAGCTGCTCAATCAATCTCAGACAATCATCTGCTTTCTACACACCTACAATTCCTTTGGCAAGAATGATTCCTTTGCACACACCTTCAACAATTGCCTCACCAAAGTAACACTGGCAACCACTGTCACACCATCCTGGGACAACTTTCCACAGGTTTCAAAAGAACTGTGTATGCGTGCAACCTATTCTGCAACACTTACCTGGTACCAATAGCTGCACATCACTTTACAACAACCCTCTGTGCCTGCACATTTCACACACACACCAGTCTATCATGCAAAACCCTATATTCCCATTCCCGCCCACCAGACACCACTCAGCTCCAATAGGCCAACACATTGGCACACTGTTCACTTTATAAATACAAACCTTGTTACATAAACCCATTATGTGTTACTATCCAATTTCCATTTTATGACATGAAGACATTGAAACTTTTTTTTGTATACATTAAAATAGCAACAACAACCATTGGCTAATGAGGGTAGGGAGTCATATAAACAGCCAATGTGTTTTCCTCTTCAAGTGCAAAACAAGAATGCATTGTTGTTTAGATAACACTACTTCCACTGTCACATGCTCACTTACTTGATGCTAACATGTCATCCATCTTATAATGACATTCATGTAATGTACCAAGCTAGTTAGGTGTTGAAATGCACATATCTGATATGATCCTTATGCACTTATAAGTGAATGATAACTTCATATTCATGTAATCATGGGTAAATCCGACAATCCCTATTGCCTAAACCACATGTCACTTTGCCATCCATGTTTGGGATTGGTGGTACGCATGGGGAGTAAGAGAATGCCATTTACAAAACACATGTGTTTCTCCTAATTCCCCGAAATGTAAGTGCGCGAGAGATAAGACATGCATTTCTCTTGGTTATTAAAAGTGAAGAGTAAAAACAAGCGGAATAACAGAATATCCAAACTTTTGCGCCAAAATGGAGAAACTTGGATAGAGTTGGCCATATTTATGTATTTGTTCTGAGGCATTTGTCGAAAAATCATGTTGAATGCATTGTAAGCTTTTTATGCATTTACTGTGCAAATTGGTACAAGGGAAGGGAACTGTCAGGAAAGTTGCATGTGCTGTCAGAAATTCTGCTGCCAAAATAATGAAAATATGACGTTCCACAATGAATGGGGGATGTTCCCGAGGCAAACAGCGACATTCCTGTAGACCTGTTTCATGATGTCAACACAGCTCCCAAAAGATAGCGAGCATGTCAACAGCCAGAGGGTTGGCCTAGATTCGGTGCACCCACAGGGGCGGATGGAATTGGAATGGGTGTAATGACCATAATGTGTGCAGGGACATATTGTTGCCCTTGATTGATAGTTGTGCCCCTTTCTGAAAGTCAGTGTGGTGGTTTCCTAGTACAGGGCCAGGCAGCACATCACGGGGAAAATCTTAACATTAATCAAATGCCGTGGGGGCCCTCGGTCCTGCCGTTGAGTGGAGGGTGAGAGCGCCGCTTTCTGGGTATACACGTTTACCACACACTTGAGTACATTTTCTATATTTATGTGTCATGCCACTTATGTATTTGCGCAAACACAATGCAAATGTGCATAATGCAAACACCAGGGTGTGCAGTATTCTGCATTAAGGTTGTGAGTGAGAGTCGACTCACGTTTCAACAGCACCTCTTGGTTTCTTAACAGCATACTTCCTAGAACCTTCGGGTACCCCTTTTAAGAGGGGTCTGTTCATTATCACTAGAATTATCAGAGCCCCTGACCCAAATGACTTCTCTAGTGCCCCAGAAGGGCACCCCTACGAACACGTGTAGTTCAATATCTCCATTAGCTCTGCAACACGAAGCCCTGCTGATATTAAACTGTCAAGAACAAAAATAGCTACTAGATGGAGGCTCGGCACGCCAATAATTGCTAGGCAGATAGGCCCTTCGATGCGATTTATCTTTCCAACAGCATGCCATAATTCACAGTTATTTTCTCCTGAACATCCTCTGTACTTTCATCTGTGCCTTTCAACTAAAGTGATGCCGTGGGCCAGAAGTGTAACTTTTGTGCTCAGAGACTACGACAACGAAATGCGATGCTTACCGTTGTGTATATAAGTTGGCTTTTAGGTTTGAATGGAAATGCAAAGAATTATGTAAGATATAGGTCACCCATTCAACAAACCTTTTTAAGGTTGGCTTAATGGCTGATGCCCTTCTGTAAGCAAATGCATTATTGAAAGAGCATCAAACATAGTTGTTAATGTATGCTAACAGTTCCGTCTGCTTCTACCCAAACGCTAAAGGAAAATGGCCGACAGATGATGCCTTTGGAAAAAGATAAAGATTGCTGTTGAAAAGGTTCTCTTCTGAGAAACAAGCACATCAAAAGACCAACAAAAGGTTAGAGTGTAAGGTTTAAAGGGACGGATTGTATGCTAAATAAGCTTGAAGTGCATCCTCTAATTAGACTAGAGGAAGCAGCACTACACTTTGAAATGGAAAGAGACAAAATAATCCAACTCGTGTTTATCATCACACAGTGCCGTTCTCACATATACGGGATAACATAAAAGTAGCACAAATGACCCTATAATGCAAAGACGTACATTCAGTAACCTGCATATCAGGTAAGCAGACACATCTACATCCGGCAAACCCCCGCACCACAATCAGAGATCTATGCAACAATAGACGTATGCCAAAGGCGAGCGTGATTGGGGTCATGTCGTCAATTAGGTTTTGGTGATTATTGATTGGTGCATATAGAGTAATTGTTTTCATATTACACATTCATGGCTACTCTTGAGGTGGCCCTCCAGATGTGTTGATGCTCCATTTGTCCCCAGTGAGTATAGTCATTGTTGAATATTCATGCAAGGTGCAGTGCACAACATGTACAGGGACACCTAATAAATAATGTATAATTTACTTACTTGGATACCAATTAGTGGACAATATTCTTTTGTCATCCCAAGCCATAAGCTTTGTTCTAAAAACACAAAAAACGGAACCCATCGGGGTTCAAAGAGGTAAATTGACACCCTTGGGGGGAGCCATACACCATGACTAGTCTCAAAGGGAACTGGATGAGAAAGTGGCAAAGTTGCAACACATATACTATCGGTATCCAAAGAAGTCAAGGGTGAGCCCCGCTGCCTGCCAAATTAACTTAACTTTTTTCACTCCTGCCTCACTCCCGCAGTACTCACCACAATATTCAGTTGACAGATGAATCCATTGTAATCAGGTGTTTTCAATCAATGAGAACATCTTGACAGTGCAACAAATATTTCCCATTTACTACCTGTAGAACTAATCAACATGATTGATTTGATTTCTATGGGACACCACAAATAGTACTTTTGAAACAAAGAAGATCATATTAATTTCAACATTACAGGATTGAGGAATCCTTCTACATTTATTCAACTGGTATATTAATTTAGTTCTGAATGTATAACCTTTGAGAAGCATGTCCTAATTAGGTTAAAAAGTTTGAAAACGATTTAAGCAATGCATATCAAAATCGTTCAAAAACATAAAATGATAACACTGAGGGTCCTAGCAAATAATGAGGACATTATTATATAAAAGTTGGACAAAACAGGTGCAATTGCATTTTTGGAAAGGTTATACGCAAGTTTGGAAGAGGATCCAGGAAGTAGACTCGAGAGAGATTGGATTACAATTCAGAAGAAGAATTGCTGGTCCAAGATAAACCAAATGTACCTACTTTGATAGGGTACTCTTGATAAATAAAAGAAGAGAGAATCCTCCCAGGCGTCCTACTGTATCGGAAATAGCATAATTTTTAGAGCCCATGTCAAAATGTGCAGACTTTTATTTAAAAACGTACATGATGCAGATGAAGGCCAAGACTTTGATTCAGCTTCTCGCTTCCTTATGGTCCTGGAATTATAGCTTTTGTATATGTGTTTTCCTAACAAAGCCTCTGTGTTGGTTATTGAACATTTCTAGAAATCAATAGAAAAGAATGTAGAACACCTAACCGCTTCACCATATGGTGCATAGATCTACATTAAGAAAAATGTGCTTCACATTCTTGTAGCAGTGTTTCTAGCCGACAGAAGGTACAGTCATGTGTGCTTCATTGGTAGTTTGAATCACCAACCTTGATGCAGATTTGTTTGATAACCCACATATACAGTGACAATAATCCTTAAAAAGACAATTTGATCATGAAACAGAACATCATGTATGTGGAGCTTGTATGGAAAGTACAGATGAATGAGAAGGGGAATCTGTGATATGGCTCAACTAGCAGAATTTTCAGCTCAAATTTAGAACGAAAACCAAAACATTTAATAAGATTGTGGATCACTCGGAACTTGTAGTACTCCAGTAGAGGTGGAAATACATATCCCTGAAAAATTTCTATGACCAACTCTGCATCTGCTCCTCTTTGCCCTCTCATATAGCAGCAATATTACCGCTGGCAAAAAGTGACCCTTCCTCATCAGTGGCTGCTATTGTGAACAGGCTCTTTCTTGAGGCAAGTGACTCAAAAGTGTAATATTGCTTGTGAGCAATGTAGATAGGGCCCTCAGTATTGCCTATGGACTTTCAGCTCTAATGTCAAGCTGTGAGATGAAGTTTGAAAGCCAAGGTAGCCCAATGATGGCCAGAACATCAATGCTATTGTTTAGCTCTTTAAGTTTCTTTGAAGAGGATCAGCACTTGTTGCACTTTATCACATTCTGAGACTGATTAAAGATTCACACACATTTCTAAGTTATGGTGAACCTGGTACACCTTGGAAAAAGACAGTGGGCCTGATTCCGAGACTATTAGCGCATCTATCTTTCCTAACTCTATGGCATGTTGTGTAGGATGTTTGCATGTATGAGATAACGAGTCCCCATGGTATGGGATGCCGTGTGAGTGTGCAGCTTTCCCAGCACCACTTTAAATTCTTTAATAAACCGTTATGAACCCTCCCAATGCTATGTATTTTTCCAACCTCTGAAGCCTGAAAAGGAGACCCACTCAACCTTGACATGTGGCCATCTTTGCACCAGACCTGCAAATGGACTGATCTGCTATTACATCTCAGTTACCAGTTTAATGGTATCCACTACTGAGTGTAATTTGCTTCTGACTTTGAGAACATTCAGACATGTAATTGCTCATTTTACTATAGCCGGTAAGATAGCTATAGCTAGTAAGATAGCTCAGTGGGTTGTGTGCTCGGTGCTGCGATGTGTGTGTAATCTGCAGGTTGCAGGTTCGAATCACTGCAAGCCCAACACAGCCTTTCTTCCTTCTGAAGTTGATTAATTACCAACACAGGTTGGGTGATGTTGTATGTGTATTTGTTCTATACAATGTGCTTTAGTTTAAGTGTTATATATTAACTCGTTATCATTTGGCCTTGGGTGTCTGCTTGCATCAACAGGAATTTGGCAACATGGGCCTATACACTGATATTAACGATGCATATGGTGATTCATTCTTGTATGAAATGTATATCACATAACGGTGATACCCAAACCATATTTTTGATAGTGTACTTAGAAACCATGCTATGTGATGCCACATGCTGTTTTGTCAAGGGATAACACGCTGTGTTCCATTGCTTCCCGTGATGTCATTTTGGGGTGCAGTCAAATGACATTGCTTCCTGTCATCACATCAGAGGTCAAGGGTCATGTGATGTCACTTCCAATACCCCTGGCATTTTGGTGAATTGACATCCCTGTACACAAATGCTTCATCATGAGGAAAGCATTCCTTCTACATCCAGGAGTGTATAATAAATATTACAAAAAAGGTAGCAGGCGTCCCTCTCTCGAAAGAACAAGTCATGATAACCTGTTCAGTGGTTATTAACCACATTGAGAGTTCGCAGCCATTGCTTTTTGCTCACTGTACCTTCACAGATGGGAAATATCCATTTGCATATCAGTCTTTGTCCCGCCCACAAGGGCAGTCCAGCACCAAAATGCTATGGCAATTCCTCTCTGAACAAGAGTACCAGCAGCAACCCCATACACGTGTTTCAGCCTTGTTGGGCATCATCAGTGAGGCTGGCTCTGACAGTCTGTGCCATGTTTCAGGGACTCGGTAATGTCAACAATTAAACTGGGTGTCAGATTCAGGCTTCATTAGGTCTAACTAAAGCAATAAGTATGATGAGCCAACATTTAAAAAGGGATACCATGTGGATTCTGAATACTATTGGCATCTTCCTCTGATTGATATTTCGGCAGACACAATTTGTGAAATGTTGCTGCCAAGGGTAGTAGACTGGGCTGGATCACTTGGAGAGATATTAGACAGATTATGTGGTTGGGGGAGGGGCTAGGTAGCAACAGAAACATATTTATTTTCATATTTATTTTCGGAAAGATTGGGGATGAAATGTGGTGCTTTAGTGGACCTCTGCATACCCTTTGATAATGTCCATCACTTGACACTATGAAGTATTATCAATTGAAAATACAAGGCATAGGCAACTCTTAGTTTAACATGTAGCTTCTGCACATTTCAGACGATAGAACCCTGAAGCTGTTGTCTTCTGTAAAAGGGATGGTGCCCTCACTGAATCCCGTAAAGCTCTTTGTCTGTATGGTCAACATTGTGCGATGGCTCCCACATTCTATTACATCTACATATGCTCATCCTAATTAAGTACGCACAAAGCTAAGACTGAATTGATCGCAATTATATGGCACTCATTCTCAAAGTAGACGATGCAGTCCTGAAAAAGGAACGCAAGATGCTAATAAATACATATTTATATTCCCTTTTTTCTAGAATGTAAAGGTTATTGTGACAAAATGCTGATGATATTTGTGGCAAGCCTCGAAACAAAGTACTTGTTAAATGCAATGCAGTGCTGCAAGGTTGGCATCTTGACTACATGGGTGTCCTCACCTGGGACTCATTGTTACAGACTGCAGAGTTAATTGCGTGGGCAAAGGTAGTGACAAGGTGGCTAAATGGAGCAACATTGAAATTTGACAGCATAAATAAAGGCAAGCAGGTTCATTCTGCATTTTATGATGTATAAAAACATATTGAAGACTACTGCCTGCTAGGTCAATGATATCTCAAGCTTTTCTAAAAGTATGTTTATAGGCCATGTCAAAGTCTTGCTCTTAAAACAACAAATTTGGCTTGGTACATCAATTTGATGAGGTGTTCATCTATTATTTATTTTGAGAATTATGTTATTTATTTATTGCTTTTGTTATACGCCCAAGCCCTGAGGTATCACAGCGTAGAAGAATTTGTACATTAAATACTTCGCATGAAGCTTGGTGGTTGCAGGTACATAGGGTTATACAAATTCATGGTTAACTTTACAGTTGCATTACAATGAACGACACCATGGTAAAAGAAAAAGAAAAAGAAAGAGAGGGCAACCCGAGGATGGATGCCCTGAGGGATAATGTGGTAACTAATAAAGCATACAGGGGAATGAGAGCAGTGAGAAATAGCATGGTAATTCATATAGACAAAGAGAGGCATGCAGGAGAGTGAAACAGTGCGAGGTGCCGAATATGGCCCGGGGCTGGCCCCTTACATCTACCTGTTAGTACCAGTCTGCGGTGAGGACTTCAGATGGTGATGCTGTCACTACCGAAACAGGGATGGGCGCAGAGGCTGGCAGGCCTTTTGGGCAAATATGGGATTCAATATTTGTTGAATAACCAGGTTTTAAGGAGTTTCTTGAATTTAGGTAGTGATGTTTCATTATTGATGTAGTTTGGGAGGAAGTTACATACTCTGGGTGCAGATGTTGGGAAACTAGAGGTCCCTGTTCTCGAATTCTTGAATCTAGGGATGTGTAGTAGAGTATTGCTGTTATATCTAAGCACTCTGGTAGTGGTTTTACGGTTGATACATTTGTTGAGATAGTTGGGTGCGTTACCTGTAACACATTTGTGTGTAATTGTGAGGATTTTGTGCAGAATCCTTGCTTGGATAGGTAGCCAGTGAACTTCTCTTCTGTGTTGAGAAATGTGTTCACTCTTTTTTTATGCCTAGAGCTGCTCTTAGTGCTTTATTCTGCAGTAATTGTATTTTAAGTAGGTTTTTCTTCGAAGTCCCTAGTAGTAGTATGTTGCAGTAATCAATCTTGGCAAGTATTAAGGCCCTGGCAAGAGTGATACAGTTTTGTAGTGAAAGGAAGGGTCGGCTCAATGCAATTAGTTTGGCAGTATAAGCAGTGGAAGAGGAGAGGGCACTAATATGTTTATTCATCATAAGACTGGAATCTAGATAAACGCCTAATGTTTTTACTTGGCTAGAGATCGGGATGTCGGTGCCGTCTGTGACCAGGGCTGTGTATTGGGGGTGAAGTTTGGCTAGTTTTTTTGGGGTGCCGACTATCAGATTTTCAGTTTTTTCCCCGTTTAGACAGAGGCTATTTGCTGCCATCCAGTTCTGGATGGAATAGATTTTATGAACAAGAATAGTGTCTTGTTCGAGGTTGCCTGAGATTGGGATTAGTATTTGAGTATCATCGGCGAAATTCGTGTATACAACTCCCATTGCATCTAAGGCTGCAAACAGAAGTTTTGTATAAGCATTGTAAAGTGTTGGTGAAAGACATGAGCCTTGGGGGACTCCCAACGGCACCGGAATGGGGTCGGCTGAGACATCTTCTATAGCTACCCTGGAGGTAAGGTCAGATAGGAAAGATTTGATCCATGCAGTTGCATCTTTGGAAAATTGAAAGTTGTTTGCTAGTGTTAGGCAGAGTTTAATATGATCTACTAAGTCAAATGCCGCAGAGAGGTCAACTATTAAAAGTATGCACAATTTTCCTGAATCCCTGAACGCATCCATTTGTTTTTTTAGATCCAGCAATGCTGTCTCTGTGCTATGACCAGGGTGAAAGCCTGATTGTCTTTCCCCTAACAGATGGTAGTTTTCAAGGTGAGATTGTACTTGGGTATAGGCAATTTTATCTATGATTTTAAGGAGGATTGGTACTGTGGTGATGGGTCTGTAGTTGGTGGGGATTGTGGGGTCTAGGGATGGTTTTTTGAGGAGCGGGGTCACCCAGGCTTCTTTAATATTAGAGGGGATGCTTGTACGCAGTGTCCATGGAGAATATTTCCAAGAAGACTCATCCGCTTCTGCTAGGGCTAACAAGTCAATTAAAATCTGGTTAAACATGAGCCAACAGAATCATGAAGTGTATTACTCTAATGTAAAGTAATTGGAACCAAAATGTCACAGACAGAGAGATCAAAAGTTAAGTATTTTCTGAAGAAGGAAAAAGCACTTCCCAAAGGAAAATATATCGTCCAGTTGATGTACCCAAGTAAATTCCAACAAATTCACGATTTTTAAGAAACAGTGCATATACCAATACTGAAGAGGAGACACGTCTGGCTGAAATGACCCAACAGCACAAAGGGGAATCTATGAAAAAGTGTAGGATGGTGCAAAACACGGGCCACCTTTTGTATTTTTAGATACCAAATATATGACTAATCTTTGCACATACAAACATACCCGCTGTTGTATGTGGCATATACTACATTGTTGAGTTGCTTGTGCTCATACAATCTGTCAGGAGATGTATGCAAGATGCATAGAAGACTGACTCAGGAAGGAGTGTTCACAAACTTGCATTGATACATAAATCATCGAGAATGGTGAGAGTGTTACATCAAAATCAAGTATCTTAACAATGGATGTGATAATGTATACCCTCTCAGTGGTGGCATGGTCTTTACAGGGGTTCACGCACCCTTTCATTTGACCTCGTTCCTCAAATATGAAAGGTAATTCAGTCAAGTATAAAGTCTCTTGGACTTTTGTATCACCAAAGTATCTATGTCAGTTTAAGGAGAGTTCAAGGGTTGTAACCTTCATGTTCCTTTAACTGTGGTTCCATTTCACCACCAGAACCATGGCCAACACCATGACTACGTCTCCTCTGACCGCACATGGTGTCTTATTCCTCCTCCCACCGCCTTAACCTGCCTTAGACCAACCTGGCATTCTCATTCCTTTAAAAACTTTTTCTGTAGGAGATTGACCCTCTCTGCCTTGTCAGATATTTTCGATTCCATTATCTCCACTGCTTCCTTTTACACTACTTCCTCTTACTCCTCCTCTGTTGTTACCTCTTCCCTTTTCTCTGTTACTGCCACCTCCCAGTCTGCTGTAACTATCTTCTCCTTTTTGCTTGTTTCCACCACCTGCTCTGTTATTTCCACATCCTCCTTCTCTGTTTATAGCACCTCCTTCTATGACACTACCAACTTTTCGTCTGTTGTTAGTCCCACCTCCTCTGACATTAGCACCTCTACCGCTTTAATCCAATACAGCCTAATCATTTTGCACCCCACCAGTGTTCGGCCATTTGTCACAACCTTTTTCAACAAACCACACTGATCAACTGGGTCTTGGTGCATGTATACTGTAATCCCACCTACCCCCTTTGGGACATTCAGTGAGGGTATTCACCTGTGGTTATAATGGTGTGTGTTCTGGGAGTGGCTTCTCTTCTCGACTGCACTTGGTGGCCACCAGAACCAGGCAAAGGACTTCATCACATGTGATATCTGTAAATACTATGTAATGTATCTATTTGAATGTGAGGGTTGCAACAAATACACATCAAATATTAAAACATTGTGCATACTAACACTGTAAAAAAATAAATCTTTTGAATTTAAATGTAGTAAATATGTATTTTAAGTGCATTCATGCATTAATCAGGGAAACTTTTCTTTTTCTTTTGGTCTATTGTATAACTATGGAGGGGAATGCAATCAACCCCATCTGAGATATCTGACCTGCTCAATTCATTTTCCCACTGATTTATTATAGGTGGGTGCTGTGTGACAGTGCTCAGCTACACGTGTGTGCTTTTGATGCACTGAAATCTAAACTACGCTTTCAGTCAGCTATTAGGTGCAAATATATCTCATGGTAATAAGCAAGACTGAGCCTCACCAATTGATTACTTGTTTGCATTTGTCTTCAAGTAGTTTGCGCGTCAATATTTGCAAATGAGCAGGCAGCCGAGATGCTAATAATGTATGCATATCTGATAATAGTTCTCCTGAGATCAGCATTCAATTTCTACTGTTCTACACTTAGGGCCTCTTAGGGCCTCAGTACACGGAAGGCGGTAAGAGTTAACGGTCACCGGTGATTGTACCGGTGACCGTTAACCCTTACCGCCTTACTACGAGGTCCCTTTGCGGGTAGGTACTTTAACGCCTGCTGTTTAGCAGGCGTTAAAAACCAACCCCCGAAGGGACCAGGGTGCTAATTACGGTACTGCAATTTGCGGCACCGTAATTAGCGCCTTCCCCATTCCCATAGAGCCCTATGGGGCAAAAATGGGAATGGGGAAGGGCAATGGGGGAAGGGGGAATTACCGCCCGCCAACCTTGAAATAGGGTGGTAATTCACCTTTCCACCAAGGCAGTGCCGGTATTTTACCGGCATGGACCAAGGTGCGAATAGCACCTTGGTCCTCCGCCTACCGTGTAATGAGGCCCTTAGTATCATCTTACCTATAGCTCAATTTTTAGCCTTTCATCAGCATACGTGGTGTCAGGCAAAGTAGAAGTGCATATTTTTTGGAATGCTGGTAAACATCGCAAGACTATAAGGGATCATTACAAGTTGGGCAGTATTCTGGCCGTAAATACACTGGCCTACCGCCCAATGGATTTACCATTACTGCCACTTAGCCAAGCAAAATTGGTAGAAAATACGTCAGTAACGCACTTCATTCACACATAAGATATGGTGTTTTGCAACTGATAAGTATTATGAAAAATAAATGGGAGTTAAAAGGTTGATACTGCAGTGCATTCAGGCGTAAAATATGAGGTATGGCATTGATACGTATTGAAAAAGAAAAGACTTGACTTCCATTTTACGTGGTTATTCAAGTTATGTGTGCATACTGTGAGAATGTCGTTTCACCTCTTTCCCCTAGGACGTGGTGTTCTTTACAGTGTTTGGCCTTTCTCTTAAGATTGCTAAGTTTGTGTGGGTCAGATGTGTACATGGGCCTTGTGTTCTTGTCCAGGGTTTGGGCATCTGCCTTTTTAGTACTGTTTGCTCCTGGTCCTTTATGTGGTGGCAGTGTGTCTGTGCCCCTTTTCTCCACCTTAGTCTCTGACTTGGTGAGAATTGTTCCTGTATTGCCTTTATTGCCGTGCATAGTTGGGTGTGGCTATAGTGTGTTTGGCAAAAGGAGATGTGAAATTATATGCTCTTATTCCCTGTGTGAGTTGTGGATATTGCTTGGACTACACTGTGTTTGTTAATAAGGGAGGTGCATAGTGTCTTGCCCTCCTTCCCTGTTTTACTTTTGAACATTTCGGTAGGACAGGTGGTGTGTAGTGTCTTGTATTTCCATCCTTTCTCTCTGTGATGTCAGAGTGAGTGTGGAGTGTATACTTATGAATGAAGGTTCCTAGCGCTAGGTTCAAAGTCAGCTGAAGAGATACCTGGGTGGTGGGGACCAGTGGGTCTTCTTCTTACGATATGTACTTGAACTATATGTAGCCAAGACAGAATATATGGACATGCACTAACACTTGAAGATGGTGTTTTTCATTAATTACTACATAGAACTTCAGCAGAAATTATATGCATTTTTAAGATTTGAGTATAGAAACCAGGCAACACAATTTGAAAAATCTATGATAAGGTCAGTTACACACACATGCATGGCTTCCTCATCTAACAAAAATTGTAAGAACAAAGCTGACAATAAAACATCTACACCATTCTACTTCCCCACCAAAGATGGCATCCAACAAATGTTTTGATTGAACTTAAAATACATGGTTTGGAACAAACATAGGACAATGGGCCTCATTACACGGTAGGCGGTAAACCATGGCGCTATTAGCGCCATGGTTCATGCCTGTAATTTACCGGTACTGCCTTGGAGGAAAGGGGAATTACCGCCCTATTCCAAGGTTGGGAAGGCGGTAATTCCTTCTTCCTCCATTGCCCTTCCCCATTCCCATTTTTGCCACATGGGCATAATGGGAATGAGGAAGGCGCTAATTACGGTATCGCAAATTGCGGTACCGTAATTAGCACCCCGGTCCCTTTGCAGGTTTTAACGCCTGCTAAAAGTAGGCGTTAATGTACCAACCCGCAAAGGGTCCTCGTAGTAAGGTGGTAAGGGTTTACCGGTACCGGTAAAATACCGGTATCGGTAAACCCTTACCGCCTACCGTGTAATGAGGCCCAATGTGTTCTAAGTACTTCCCAAATACACAATGGACCTCATTAGGCCCATGGCAGCCACGGAATGAACGGTGCCGGTAAGGGGCTGGCAATCTTCATTACGAGTGCTGCAGCGGGTCCCGCTCTGTATGCCCGGCCAGACCAGACGTACAGAGCGGGACCCGCTAGCAGTACAGGATGCTAACAACGGGCCCGTCATTAACGGGCCCGTTGTTAGCATCCTCCCCATTCCCATTGAGCCCTGTGGGGGCTCAAATGGGTATGAGGACGTACCCAGGTCCGGGTCCCGCGAAAGGGAATTAACTTGCCCTCCAAGGTCGGAATGGCATGGTAAGTCCCCTTTTGCGGAACCCGGACCCGAGTTTGCGGGTAGCCATTTCGCTACAAACAGCATGGCTACCTCCAAACTTGTAATGAGGCCCAATGAGCTTTAATTGCCTGCTGCCCAGTGCTAATCCAGCGCGTATGAGTTTATCACTTATTATACCATTCTGATAATTCCAGTACGGCAGTTTAAATCCACTGTTATCTTTTGCTTTGGTTTTCCTGGGATGTAAATACATGCCTGAAAAGCCACTAGGGAAAGAACAATGCCACTTGTTTAAACCAAGGTAGTTTCCTCACCGTGGCCAATTTCACAATTTTGCTCAGTAGCCACTTATACATGTCCTTACTGGGTCTAGCCACATACAACTTCAGAAAAGGATTAATTGTAAAGTTAACTGAACATCAATTGCCCTAATTCCTCATTTGCAATTGAGGATATTCAAAGCAATAGAGGAAGGATTTGAGAACAAATATTTGAAAAATAATATTCTCCACTTTAAATAAGGGGGGCAGATTGGTCTAGACCCACAGCCCCCACCCCGCTGGGGTAAAGCTGGAATAGCTTTATATAGCTGGATCTTCAATGCTGACTGAATTGGTGCTTGATATAGAGATACCACTGCATGCTTAATGTTAGAGACACATTCCCATGATAGGAGGAGAAGTGTATACTGAGACAATTAGAGGTATTTGCCACCTCGAAAGGAATTCCTTAATCCAAAAATATACTTCTTTCAGGTAGTATATATCTTCTTATTTACTAAGTTGTGTCAATGTTCGTGGCCAGGTCGCAGATATTACAAAACAGGTCATATGCCTGAAGTAGCTTCTACAGTGACTTCCTGTTCTTGGTAATCATAACTGTATTTCATGCATATGGAGGAATAGGCCAATCCAACACTCCTCATCTATCATAGTTGCGTCTTCATCTAGAACAATCACTTCCCGGGCCCAGAACATAGCCCAAGTAAATTCCCCTTTGAAAGGGAAAGGGAGCAGTCTCCTCATCAATTGCACCGTAGATAAGTTTATCTGTAGTATTAGTAACAAGCAACAGATTTTCAGTGATGAGATTTAGCAAGAAGTTCTTCCTTTTCAAAATAGCGCACAAACCTGTTAACTATGTAAATGTCTACCTTTAAATCAATAAATGAAAGGTACAATGATTGCATCCTTAGTTCTGCATACCTGTGTGAAAATAGAAAGATTTGAAATACCTTATAATTGGATCCCTTCTCCCATATGAAACTGCTTGAGCATTTGCTGATACATTATTTCTTTAAATTTATGGTATTATTTTACGTTTTATAATCCTGCAGAAGATCTTGCCTAGGGAGTCCAAAAGAGAGATTGGATCATAAATGTCCAGTTTGCCACTGTCCCGCTTCGTATATATTAGGATTGTTGTTTCCAAATAGGGCTCAAGATTGCCCAGCCAGTATCTGGTCTTTCCGTTGAAAGGGTTTCCATCTAAACCCTTTCCAATGAAAATTTTGCATCAAATTATTTTGCAGTGACTGCACATTATTTTGCATGGAATGCATATATGGATGGGGTAAAGAGTTATTTTTCATTGAGGTTGGGTTCTAAGGGTAAAAAACAGGGGGTTGGGTGGAGGACCCCCCTAAAAAAAATGCAAAAATAATGCATTTGATGCAAAAAACATCAATGGACATTTATTTTGTTGGAAAGGGTTTTGATGGAAACCCTTTCCGTGGAAAGACCATAAACCTCCCAGTCACTTCTGAACAGATCAGCAGGTACATCATCTAGACCTGGGGCTTTGGCCTCTCTCTTAAACATGTTTTATTTTTAGGCAGGACTGGAATATGGAGTCTAGACAATCAGAAAGCTGCCTCTAACTATACCCACCATATCAAATAGTGATAAATAACAATTACATCACCTCTAGACTTATACATAGAATGGTGATATGTCCATGTATGTCAAAAGGTGCAATTAAGCTTTTCATGCAGTGTCAGGTAAGGAATTTTTGGAATATCTATGCAAAGAATACCTCTGCCTTATGGGGCTGTGCAGAACCTCTGCGACTTTGTGGGTGGATGTTTATAAGACATTTACCTCTGCAAGGATTCATGTGAGATTTTAAGACATCATCAATTGCCCAGGTTATTATACAGTTCAGGAGGAAAAATAGGTAAAAGAAAAACAAGTGGATCAACTTTAACTTGCCTTAAAATGCCAGCACCTAAATGTGCTTGCTTATGACCATTAAAAGATTGTTGAAGCACAACATCGAAAGCCAACATTTAACCGGGATGTTCCATAAAAAAAGAAAACAACCAAAACACCAAACCCCCCTAGTTTCATCATCAGAGCCAAGTCAATCTTTCATTACAAATGATATTTTACATATTGTACCCACTATTGTTGAATATGTCTAACAATTCACCCCAATTGGATCACAACATGTACTAAATATCTACAATAACTCATTTATATATTGACAATCTTTCACAGTTCAATATGCCTTTAGCTGCTTACTTGCACTCAATGCATGTCTCCCCCTTCATTCTCACAGTACCATAGTGGGACTTTTTGGATGACTGACGGATGTATTCTCTGCATTGCACTAAGAAACCTTTTAACTTTGAAGGCTATAATCAGTACAGTGATATAAGCGAGTAGGCTTTTCAGGGTAAACATGGGGAAGACTTGGCAAAGCCTGCTAGTTGCAGAATCACGAGAAACACCTATTTAAAGAAATCAACAGTCAGCAGATCAATCCTGAGTCCAGTCCCATTAAATTGTAAGAGAGGTAGTGATCAACCAACCGGTGGATGGTGGTAAATACATGAAATAAAGAGCGGGACAGGACAGGATTCACGTTTTCAGTGATGAGATTTGTGTCAGTGATGAGACAGGTTTGTGCGCTATTTTGAAAAGGAAGAACTTCTTGCTAAATCTCATCACTGAAAATCTGTTGCTTGTTACTAATACTACAGATAAACTTATCTTCGGTGCAATTGATGAGGAGACTGCTCCCTTTCCCTTTCAAAGGGGAATTTACTTGGGCTATGTTCTGGGCCCGGGAAGTGATTGTTCTAGATGAAGACGCAACTATGATAGATGAGGAGTGTTGGATTGGCCTATTCCTCTATATGCATGAAATGCAGTTATGATTACCAAGAACAGGAAGTCACTGTAGAAGCTACTTCAGGCATATGACCTGTTTTGTAATATCTGCGACCTGGCCACGAACATTGACACAACTTAGTAAATAAGAAGATATATACTACCTGAAAGAAGTATATTTTTGGATTAAGGAATTCCTTTCGAGGTGGCAAATACCTCTAATTGTCTCAGTATACACTTCTCCTCCTATCATGGGAATGTGTCTCTAACATTAAGCATGCAGTGCTATCTCTATGTAAAAGTCTACCTTTAAATCAATAAATGAAAGGTACAATGATTGCATCCTTAGTTCTGCATACCTGTGTGAAAATAAAAAAATTTGAAATACCTTATAATTGGATCCCTTCTCCCATATGAAACTGCTTGAGCATTTGCTGATACATTATTTCTTTAAATTTATGGTATTATTTTACCTTTTATTATCCTGCAGAAGATCTTGCCTAGGGAGTCCAAAAGAGAGATTGGACCATAAATGTCCAGTTTGCCACTGTCCCGCTTCGTATATATTAGGATTGTTGTTTCCAAATAGGGCTCAAGATTGCCCAGCCAGTATCTGGTCTTTCCGTTGAAAGGGTTTCCATCTAAACCCTTTCCAATGAAAATTTTGCATCAAATTATTTTGCATTGACTGCACATTATTTTGCATGGAATGCATATATGGATGGGGTAAAGGGTTATTTTTCATTGAGGTTGGGTTCTAAGGGTAAAAAACAGGGGGTTGGGTGGAGGACCCCCCTAAAAAAAATGCAAAAATAATGCATTTGATGCAAAAAACATCAATGGACATTTATTTTGTTGGAAAGGGTTTTGATGGAAACCCTTTCCGTGGAAAGACCATAAACCTCCCAGTCACTTCTGAACAGATCAGCAGGTACATCATCTAGACCTGGGGCTTTGGCCTCTCTCTTAAACATGTTTTATTTTTAGGCAGGACTGGAATATGGAGTCTAGACAATCAGAAAGCTGCCTCTAACTATACCCACCATATCACATAGTGATAAATAACAATTACATCACCTCTAGACTTATACATAGAATGGTGATATGTCCATGTATGTCAAAAGGTGCAATTAAGCTTTTCATGTTGTGTCAGGTAAGGAATTTTTGGAATATCTATGCAAAGAATACCTCTGCCTTATGGGGCTGTGCAGAACCTCTGCGACTTTGTGGGTGGATGTTTAT
Organism: Ambystoma mexicanum; assembly: GCF_040938575.1. Classification (NCBI taxonomy): domain Eukaryota; kingdom Metazoa; phylum Chordata; class Amphibia; order Caudata; family Ambystomatidae; genus Ambystoma; species Ambystoma mexicanum. The sequence goes on from NC_090926.1 coordinate 483,596,463, forward strand.
AAGACATTTACCTCTGCAAGGATTCATGTGAGATTTTAAGACATCATCAAATGCCCAGGTTATTATACAGTTCAGAAGGAAAAATAGGTAAAAGAAAAACAAGTGGATCAACTTTAACTTGCCTTAAAATGCCAGCACCTAAATGTGCTTGCTTATGACCATTAAAAGATTGTTGAAGCACAACATCGAAAGCCAACATTTAACCGGGATGTTCCATAAAAAAAGAAAACAACCAAAACACCAAACCCCCCTAGTTTCATCATCAGAGCCAAGTCAATCTTTCATTACAAATGATATTTTACATATTGTACCCACTATTGTTGAATATGTCTAACAATTCACCCCAATTGGATCACAACATGTACTAAATATCTACAATAACTCATTTATATATTGACAATCTTTCACAGTTCAATATGCCTTTAGCTGCTTACTTGCACTCAATGCATGTCTCCCCCTTCATTCTCACAGTACCATAGTGGGACTTTTTGGATGACTGACGGATGTATTCTCTGCATTGCACTAAGAAACCTTTTAACTTTGAAGGCTATAATCAGTACAGTGATATAAGCGAGTAGGCTTTTCAGGGTAAACATGGGGAAGACTTGGCAAAGCCTGCTAGTTGCAGAATCACGAGAAACACCTATTTAAAGAAATCAACAGTCAGCAGATCAATCCTGAGTCCAGTCCCATTAAATTGTAAGAGAGGTAGTGATCAACCAACCGGTGGATGGTGGTAAATACATGAAATAAAGAGCGGGACAGGACAGGATTCACGTTTTCAGTGATGAGATTTGTGTCAGTGATGAGACAGGTTTGTGCGCTATTTTGAAAAGGAAGAACTTCTTGCTAAATCTCATCACTGAAAATCTGTTGCTTGTTACTAATACTACAGATAAACTTATCTTCGGTGCAATTGATGAGGAGACTGCTCCCTTTCCCTTTCAAAGGGGAATTTACTTGGGCTATGTTCTGGGCCCGGGAAGTGATTGTTCTAGATGAAGACGCAACTATGATAGATGAGGAGTGTTGGATTGGCCTATTCCTCTATATGCATGAAATGCAGTTATGATTACCAAGAACAGGAAGTCACTGTAGAAGCTACTTCAGGCATATGACCTGTTTTGTAATATCTGCGACCTGGCCACGAACATTGACACAACTTAGTAAATAAGAAGATATATACTACCTGAAAGAAGTATATTTTTGGATTAAGGAATTCCTTTCGAGGTGGCAAATACCTCTAATTGTCTCAGTATACACTTCTCCTCCTATCATGGGAATGTGTCTCTAACATTAAGCATGCAGTGCTATCTCTATGTAAAAGTCTACCTTTAAATCAATAAATGAAAGGTACAATGATTGCATCCTTAGTTCTGCATACCTGTGTGAAAATAGAAAGATTTGAAATACCTTATAATTGGATCCCTTCTCCCATATGAAACTGCTTGAGCATTTGCTGATACATTATTTCTTTAAATTTATGGTATTATTTTACCTTTTATTATCCTGCAGAAGATCTTGCCTAGGGAGTCCAAAAGAGAGATTGGACCATAAATGTCCAGTTTGCCACTGTCCCGCTTCGTATATATTAGGATTGTTGTTTCCAAATAGGGCTCAAGATTGCCCAGCCAGTATCTGGTCTTTCCGTTGAAAGGGTTTCCATCTAAACCCTTTCCAATGAAAATTTTGCATCAAATTATTTTGCATTGACTGCACATTCTTTTGCATGGAATGCATATATGGATGGGGTAAAGGGTTATTTTTCATTGAGGTTGGGTTCTAAGGGTAAAAAACAGGGGGTTGGGTGGAGGACCCCCCTAAAAAAAATGCAAAAATAATGCATTTGATGCAAAAAACATCAATGGACATTTATTTTGTTGGAAAGGGTTTTGATGGAAACCCTTTCCGTGGAAAGACCATAAACCTCCCAGTCACTTCTGAACAGATCAGCAGGTACATCATCTAGACCTGGGGCTTTGGCCTCTCTCTTAAACATGTTTTATTTTTAGGCAGGACTGGAATATGGAGTCTAGACAATCAGAAAGCTGCCTCTAACTATACCCACCATATCACATAGTGATAAATAACAATTACATCACCTCTAGACTTATACATAGAATGGTGATATGTCCATGTATGTCAAAAGGTGCAATTAAGCTTTTCATGCTGTGTCAGGTAAGGAATTTTTGGAATATCTATGCAAAGAATACCTCTGCCTTATGGGGCTGTGCAGAACCTCTGCGACTTTGTGGGTGGATGTTTATAAGACATTTACCTCTGCAAGGATTCATGTGAGATTTTAAGACATCATCAAATGCCCAGGTTATTATACAGTTCAGAAGGAAAAATAGGTAAAAGAAAAACAAGTGGATCAACTTTAACTTGCCTTAAAATGCCAGCACCTAAATGTGCTTGCTTATGACCATTAAAAGATTGTTGAAGCACAACATCTAAAGCCAACATTTAACCAGGATGTTCCATAAAAAAAGAAAACAACCAAAACACCAAACCCCCCTAGTTTCATCATCAGAGCCAAGTCAATCTTTCATTACAAATGATATTTTACATATTGTACCCACTATTGTTGAATATGTCTAACAATTCACCCCAATTGGATCACAACATGTACTAAATATCTACAATACCTCATTTATATATTGACAATCTTTCACAGTTCAATATGCCTTTAGCTGCTTACTTGCACTCAATGCATGTCTCCACCTTCATTCTCACAGTACCATAGTGGGACTTTTTGGATGACTGACGGATGTATTCTCTGCATTGCACTAAGAAACCTTTTAACTTTGAAGGCTATAATCAGTACAGTGATATAAGCGAGTAGGCTTTTCAGGGTAAACATGGGGAAGACTTGGCAAAGCCTGCTAGTTGCAGAATCACAGTTTGAACACGGTTTATGTATCCATACTGAACCAGTAATGGCTCTCTCATGTTATCATGTGTTTAATCAGAATGCATAGTCTCCTTTTTTTGTGTGTTTGTTTTCCTTTTGAAACTCTTTGGGACGATTGGCAATGACATTATCATGCAACTATCTGAACTGAATATAATACCCTGTCGTTATTCACCCCTTTGGTTTAATGTGATATGTGAATCCTGTCCTGTCCCGCTCTTTATTTCATGTATTTACCACCATCCACCGGTTGGTTGATCACTACCTCTCTTACAATTTAATGGGACTGGACTCAGGATTGATCTGCTGACTGTTGATTTCTTTAAATAGGTGTTTCTCGTTGAAACACAGTATACCCTCATTTAATAAACACTATCTAAAAATACAGTAAGTAAGTGTACTCTATAGAGTGCAGGTTTTGGATCTGGAATAGTAGGTTGTCAGTCTCTGAGGATAACCTTGGGCACTTTGGGAAGGCCTTGTGAAAAGTACATAGAACCTTCATTTCTTTAGTTTATATCAACGACACTGAGAGAAATACCACAAGGCTGTTTGTCCTCCTCTTGAAAGCTTAGCAATTTTGATGCATTCTGAGCATCTATATAGCAGTGATTTAATAAGTCGGACTTCTCAATATCACAGTATTATTATCTTGCTAAATTCACAGATCTTGCAAATTTGATTGTGTGATCCAATAACTGTAGTGTGAACACTTTCCATAGTGTGTTCAATGTATGGTCTCCCTTAACCCTACACATACGGGTCCTCAAACATACCTTCATTTAAGGTTATTATTACAAGCTGCAGGGTAGTTCCCCACCTATAGGTCCATGTGATTGTTAGTCTGTTCATTTTCATGAAACCCATGGCCCATTAATGACACCCATTAACGTATCCTCTCTTAGTATGTCTTTAAAAATCTAGGCTGTGCCCGCACATCGAAAAAAAATATGCTTAAATAGAATTGTTATTTATTTTTGATTTTTTGTATTTTTATTGTATTGACCTGAAGGGAATTTTGGTGTCATCGGCGTACATTTGAAATTTTGATAAGGTCACTCCATGAGTTGAACCAGGAGGTAGTAGGTGTATATTCTATTGAGTAGTGCCAGGGACAGGGAGGAGACTAGCAGAGGCCCATCTGAAGTGCAGATTTGTTAGAGCAGACTGAGTTGATTAGCACCGATAAGCTTTAACAAGGAAGGACTGGTGTGGGGCATATGCGTGGCACTCCAGTTATTCCAGCTTTTAATGAGAATCTGGCAAACCATAGTGTCAATTGAAGACTAATGTGTGATTTTTTCATCCAGGGCCGTAACAAAATGTTCACAAATATCTATGAATACAGTTTCATCCTGAAGCAACAATTCCGGCTGTTGGAGACCTTGTTGTGCTACAAACATTATTGCACACATTTGAACGCAACCCTCTCACAAAAGAGTCAATATTGATATCCCTGAAATGAACATATGGCATAGGATTCATATATACTCACAAACTGAATATGTTCTGTGGTATTCCCATCATTGTGTCATATACCTGCCTTTACTTTTCTATCCCAGTGCTTCAACTATATTAATTAGGCCCTGTACAGAGGGCCCAGTTTCAAACTGGGCAGCATATGCACATCACCATGAGATACTGTTCTCATAGACTGGATGAGAACTATCTGAAGTCTTATGTAATCATTCAAATAGTTGATTTCAACAGTGTCATACAACTGAACACAATGCACATCTTAAAACATCGAATAAATACAATGGGCCTCATTACGAGGTTGGAGGTAGTCACGGCACTATTAGCGCCATGACTACCTCCAATACCGGTACCGAGTCCGCCCTCGTTCAATGGGAACTTACCGGTCTATTCCGACCTTTGTGGGACCGGTAAGTTCCCATTGAAAAAGCCATTCCCCATTCCTATTTCAGCCCCCATAGGGGGTACCAGGCGTTAAGGAAGGGACCCGCTAAGGGACCTCGGAATAGGGCGCAAAGGGATTACCGGCACCGATGTCCTTAACGATGCCCGGTATCCCTTTGCGCCTACCTCGTAATGAGGTCCAATATCTATTTACAAACTTCCAAATAAATGATCAACAATGTATAGAATCATATATGTGTCAATAGTTAATCCATGAACAATTAAACAATTACCAGCTTGTTAAAATCCTTTCTCGGCTCTCAGACGTACCATTGTAACTCAGTATCATTACGAACATGCCATGGCCTTTTCTGATTGAGTTTGGTATGTGCATTGCTTGTGAATGTGCTCTACTCTTGTGAATCTATAACGTGATTTGAATTATGCATTCAAAATCTTCTGAACATGGTAATCTCTAAATTCACCAACATAAACAAATAATGTTAAAGTCAAAAGGTTTTGGCTGTGTAATGACAAGTGCAACCTCAAAGTACCCAAATGTGCAACTATATGCTTTTATATTCAAAATACAGTAGAGTTCTGTGAAAAACTGACATTAAAATGTATTCATCCTGACATGTGTGTTGTTTTGTGAAACATTGTTTCCTACATGCACTCTAGGGAGGGAGCATATTTTCAAATGCTGAGTGTTCCAAAAAGTCACTGTAGTGTACTACAATACCTGCATAACAGTTTAAGGTGATGTAATTTATGAATGCATAAACACATGCTATATCACACACTGATGGTTCGTCCTGAACAATAGGACTGGCATTAACTATCGAAATACAGGGAACGTATCTACTCACACATCAGTGGAATTGTCCATGTCAACCGGCTGGACCACCATTACAACCAGGATAACTTAGTGAGGGCTCTGGTCACTAATGACCAGACTGAGGAGACTGGTCCCCCCTGACTTGTTACGCACCAAACCCACTGACAGGTCTCTAGAGGGAGTTCAGATATCCCCAGACTTCACAGAACAGTAATTTTAGGACTGCCAGCAGTTGCCGGAAGATTTTGCAGGACTGTTCTCGCTGACTCTAGGGAAGATTGATTGGCGTGTCCATGATATCGACACTGGAGACAAGAAGCTGGTGCATTCACCCCAATGTCTGACAAAGTCAAGGACACCGTCAAGGAGGACATCTCTGAAATTCTAGCCTTGGTGTCCTTGAGCCATCCAGCAGCCTCTGAGCTGGCACAATTGTAATGGTCCCTAAAATGTCCAGTAGTCAGAAGTCTGCATTTGTGTGTACTATTGGGGGATCAAATCTGTCACCAAGACTGATGCACACACTGTCCCTATGGAAGACAAAATGATTAACAGATCAGGCGCTACCAAGTCCATGAGTACATTTGACCTCATGAAAGATGCTGGCAGGTTTGTCTGAATGATCAAGAAAGAGAGACGACTGCATTATCCACCCCAGAAAGGCATTACCAGTTCACAGTCAATCCCTTTGGATTAAAGAATACCCCTGCCACCCTTCAGATGATGGTAAAGGTGCTGTGGGGCTAGGAGACTTCAGCATTACCTACATAGATGACTTTGCAGTATTCAACCACACCTAGGAAGACCATCTCGGTGACGGTCGATAGCTCAGGGGCAACACATCTGTCTTGTAAGAAAGACAATGAAGCACAACACAGGTTTGAATCCTGAACCCACAGTTAGAAACCAATCTCTGGTACTAAGAACATTATAAAAGAACAATTATAAGTATAATCTGTACCATCACAATCAGGCGCTTCAAGCCTTGAAGAAGGCTGTCTTCACTGTCAAAGCTTTCAAGTGCCAGATAGCATAGCGTACTGTGACTTACTTTGGACACCAAGTAGGTGGCAGAAAGAACAAGGCCTCTTCAGGCCAAACTCCAGGCAGTGTGAATTGGGACATCACCACCCCCCAGACTCAAATGAGAGCCTTCCTAAATTTCACAGATTATTATTTGTCTTTTATTAAGGGGTATGGGACTTTTGTCCTGCTCCTAAATGATGTCACATGGAAGAAACTGCTGTAGCGTTTCACCTGGACCCCTGCCTGCCAGTCCTCCAAGGATGGATTGTGCCAGGCCTAACTTTAAAGAGCCCAGATTTTGGACAAGAGTTAATAATTTGCCTGTAAATTTTGAATCAGTGCCTTGCTAGCAAAACTGAAACCTGAAGGGATAGAACAACCTTGTATGTACCCGATTAGTCACTCGGCCAAGTGAGAGTGCAACTGGGCCATCATTGAGAAGGAGGTGTTTGGTGTAGTTTGGGTGGTATGAAAGCTGAACCCCTACATTCTTGTTTCTTACTTCACTGTCCAAACATACCACCGACCTCTGAGTTGGCTTATGGCCATGCAGGCAGAGTATCCTAGGTTACTACAGCCACATCCCTACATGGATTGGACATGGATATCCAATACAAACCTGAGTCACAGCACTCTAATGCAGTTGACCCCAATCAATAGATTCACCAGGAGGAAGAGCCAGACCCTTAGAAGGGAAGTCTCAACCTTTTCTGGATGGGGGTAGGGGGCAGGTGATTCATTACCATCTGGCAAAGGTGTGAAAGTCCTGTTTTTTTTTCTTTGTATGAATTAATAACATGATGCAGGTAATTCCATCTCTGAAAGGGTAATCTGCTCGTAATCCTCCCCTTTCATGAATGTCAAAATCATATTCTGTATCTGTGTCCTGCTGCATTAGTATCCTGATTTGCACCACCTGATCTACCAGTGGCACAGGGCATATTTCAATGTCCCAGCTGTCCCTTTAACAGCTGTCGTGACAGCCAAATCTCTGCATTGGAGAGGCTGCTTTTAAGATATGATCCCCTGTGCCTAAACTATGATGATCATAAGTACCCCATTTAGGTGACAGTGTGAATTGTAAAATGAAGTTTTGCTTGAGTTAAGGCACTACTTATTATCATTGCAGCCACATTCAATTTACTATCACAAATGTGTCAGCTACTTCGAGACAGCTCAGCTTGGGAAGGTGATGTATATTCTGTCCAGACAGGGTGAGCCTGCCAAATGAAAGGGCAGGAACCTGAATGGCCATGCCTCTTCTTTGATCTCTTTCTGCCAGAGGCAGCCTCACAATAGCCTTCAGCGGAGCACATCCATTGAACTGGAGTAGCCTCACACCAGGATACTGCATTTCTAAAGGCATTCACTCTTTGTGAGAAGGGGCAGGGGTAGGGTTACAGTAGACATGTGGGTCCTGTATGGTGGAGGAAGACGCTGTCTCTATCGCTACTTTCTGTACCCTCCACTTTCTCTGGAGCAAATCACTGTGGGTGTAATGCCACAAGGGCAAAGTCCATTCAATTCAAAAACATGGATTGTCAGTCTAAGTCTAGTCCAATCACCTGCACGCCTTTACCTTTAGAAGAAGGGGTCTCCCACCACTTCTTGAATTCACTCTGGAACAATACCTGAGAAGGATTCATTGGCCCTCTTGTGGGAGATTTGAACTTTTCAAACCCCCAACTACTGAGGTTAAGAAGGAGAAGTTTCAAAGCAGAGGCTGCCCCTACCCACTCCCAGGAAACATTGGGGGCTACTAACGATGTGGACCAGGACCTACCATTCTGCACTAGAATCACCAAACCCTGAAATACCAGACCCTGAACCAAATCATTCTTTCCTAGAGTTACTGGAGTGGGTCTCACAGCATCTGGATGAAAAGATCAGCTAAGGCTCCGTGTTCTGCCACACCAAACCAGTTGAAGTGCGTTCACAGCTTATCGAACCAGAGGGATAGCAGCGGTGCTGCTTTTGGCACTCCTCCCACCATGTATTCTGTACCATCTGCATCTCAAACCAGCTCAATGCTACATTGTGCCCTTGCTGAATATGACATATGCTAGGCTTGAATCAACCGCTCATCACCAGAATAAGACTCAAACCACTGGAGAGTAGCTTGCCAAATCAGACCAGGGATTATGTTACGGCTCCTCCCAACTCGCCTTTGAAATTATGCTTCTTTAAACCGCACACTGGAGCAATAGGATTACTGTTTCGAATCACCATTACCTGCTGAGTCAAACTGCTGGAGTGACACTCATTAACACTTGCCAGTGGTTACAACCCTTCTCGACCTGGCTCTACTTTGAACAGATTCTGGTGAATGTCTAACCTGCTTAACCAAACGCCACTCCCGAACCGCACAGAGTGACCTCAATAAAACCTGATTGATGGCTGCCTGCTGCTTATGCACCCACACTCCAATGAGTTTGATCTGCTCGCATTTCTGCTTGAGAATGGGCTTGATCCAATTGAGCTGTCAACAAAGCAAAACAAGGTACTATTAACCAGTAACTGCCTCCTGGTCCATTTGGGCCCTTAATACTGATTAGGTTACTTGTGCACCTTTTTCTCTGAGACATATCCTTTTGTTTGGTTTATAATTTGCATATCAACCCTGTACTGTTGTCTATGTAACTTACAGACACATTCACGCCCTTCTTAAGAGCCTAGCCTTTCCTCGGGCCACATTTCCACAAAAGGCGAAGAGGGTATATCTCTTAACTGTGCCTGTTTTAGCTTTATGACTGTGTTGGCTCTTAGTTTGTATAAGTGTGAGGTGATGAGTGGACATTTTAGCCTGTACTCATCCATGTACTTCTGCAGAACAACATCTGGTTTGTCACCCATATGCTTTTAGTCAACAATTAGCTTTTTTTTTGTTGCCTTTTTTACCCCCCCTGTCCTATTACTGAGGCTGTTGAATCATGCTGTCTTGCATATGCTGTGTTCTTTCTAAGGGGCTGGGTTTTTGTAGTGTTGTATCTATAGTTATTATATTGTATATGGTGTGTTAAATGAAAGTATATAGACCTTTGATTATTATTTTTTTTTTTTACTGTTTGGGTTGCAATTGTTTCACTTTCACACCCCTCTTGAGAGTATAGAATTCCCTAACTCCACATTACCACAAAAGGTAAAGGAGGGATATCTCTTAACTGTGCCTGTTTTAACTTTATGATTGGGTTCACTCGTGGTTTTTAGAAGTGTGAGAGTTCGGTATGCAATTTAACCTCAACTTGGTCTTGCACTGCTGCAGGGCAGAAGACAATAAATCACACAGTGCCCTGCCCACTTGCACACTATGAAGCAGAAAGATATGAATGACATTAAGGAGAATCTCTAGAATCTGGTGTGGTTGACAGAATTTGGGAGGCCCTCCTAGTTACAGTGAACATGAGATCTCAGTGAGGTTAGCCAAAACCCAATTAAGCTAGCAATAGAGAGCAGTCAAAGCTATTGTCAGCGAGTGGGAGTGGGGTCATGGTTCCACAAATTGCCTACACAGTGAAGCACACAGCAATTAAAATTAGACAGGAATATACACACATATTATATTCATTTTATGCCCAAAATACACAGTAAAATAATTAAACAAGCAGGGGATAATATTGCACAACACATAACAAACATGTATACAGTCAACCTACGTTCTTACAATGCATTCAATGAATTAACTAAATGAAATAAGGTTCCTAACATGCAGGTAAGTGATGCAGTGAGATGGAACCAAGTCACAAGAAATATGCCCTAGCTTCAGAAGTATAATCCCTATCAAGAGTGGTGCCTTGTACCCAAAAGTCGCAATGCATCTCTGTAGAATGTATCTGCTGCAGGTGAAGTACTTCTGTTGGTAAATGTTCAAGAGAAGAGATGCAACAAGGTTACTGGTAAGTAAAAATGTGTTCTTATCTTTCAGGTTTCACTGCACAGATGAGACTACCAAAAAGCAGTGGAAAGGAAAGACACAAAGAGACTTGTTTTTAATGTTATCCTATGGAGGACAGGGAAAGACAACTGTTTTGTGTTTACTTACCCCCCGACTCTTACTTTCTCCGAGGACAGGATGGGCCGACTTTGGGTCACTGAATGTTGTTTTTCCCACTGTTGGTTCTGGTGAGAGGTGCCCAGGAGCTGCGGGTGCATGGATTCCCCTGCTGGGCCCAGGAGCAGAGTGCAACCCTTGGCAATGAAGAAATTCAGAAAGTACTGATGCAGACCACATTAGGACACCTCATAGGATGGCAGAAGGTGAGTTCAAGCAACGGCCATCGCACACAGGTGACGGAAGGCATCCTTCCAGTTTCGGTTCATAAAGACCTTCCAGAGCAGGATACCTTGAAGTTGGGAGGCTGAAATTCAACAATTGGGTGACTTTCACCACAAACTGGCAACTTCCAAAGTTCTGGTTGCAACTGTGGAACAGTGATGTTTCTTGCAAGGTATATACCAACTCTCATAGCATTATGTAATTATTCTTATAGTACCAAGCTCCTTACATAGAAACCCAATTTGATTTTGTTATGACAAAATATTCTTTATTTTATATCATGCATACAACAACCAATGAAAAAACAGTGTATGAAAAGTTACTTTCTTTTGTTAAAAGGTACATGAACTCAATGGGCCTCATTACGACTTTGGAGGTAGCCATGGAGCTATTGGCGCCATGGCTGCCTCCAAAATTGGGTCCGGATTCCCTGAATGGGGAATTACCGGGCCACTCTGAGTTTGGAGGGCCCGGTAATTCCTCCTACAGGGAACCCGGGCCCGGACTTTCCCCATTCCCATTTGAGCCCCCATAGGGCTCAGTGGGAATGGGTGTGGGAGCTAACAACAGGCCGATTACGACCGGCCCGTTGTTAGCTCCCTGTTCCCCTTTCGGGACCCGCTCTGGATGTCTGGCGAAACCAGACGTCCAGAGCGGGTCCCGCGAGGGGGACTCGTAATATTGCGGAATGAGTTTAATGGCGCCGCCACCGTTAGCGGCATTGGTTAACCCATTCCGCAATAGCCGTAATGAGGCCCAATCTCTACTAAAAATTGATTACACAATTAAACAACAACACACATCACAAACAAATATGACCCATTCTGCACTTCATACAACCCACATCATTAATTCACATTCATAATCAACTCATACGATGCAAGATATGCAAAGTAAATAATTTATAAGGGTCTTACAGCCGACCACAGAGTGCAAAGTACTATTTTCACATTCAATGCACCAGTTCAGTACAATATAGGCACATATCAATTGTCTAGTTTTGATATGTACATTCTCCCTAGCAGTAGTGGTGACTGCCCAACTTTTGGAACTTTAGGCAAAATGGTGTTGACTCGAGTTTCGGCTTGGTACTGTTCATGGTTTCCGTACCCAAGCCGTCTACAGGACATACAAGGACCCCATTGTCACATTGGTGTGTGTTGCAAGTTGCCAATTTGTAAATCTCTGTGTCGTGGTTCCCAAAAACAGAAAACAAGTGCTGGCTGTTTGTTCCTCACGTACCGTGCATGACTCCTGCAAAGCTGTGAACTTAGTTTTTCAGTTCTTCAACAAAATGGATGTCTAAGGATCTCATTCATCATGAGCAGTAAGAACTGCATATTCTTCTAACACCATTTTAGGGCACTAGTGATATTTAGTAGCCATAAACAGTAAATGTATATGTGTAAACTAGAAATAACACAACAGTGGTACAAATATAACATTGTAATGTTTCACCATACAAAAAGGAGATGCCTATGGATTTTGTCAGACTCCAAAAACAGTGAAAACACAAAATCCAAATCAGGTAAAAACACATGAGAGAGTGAGAAAAAGGCCTCACTCACTCCAGGGTTAAAATTTAAAAGTCCTAAGTCGAGCAAAGGAGCTGGGTGTGTCTATGGTTGAAAGGAATTAACACATGAAAGATAATTATCTGTAACACTGTGTACATTCTGAATGGCACAATTTCCTTATAAACCTGGTAGAGTGTCCAATACAATTGAGTAAATCAGACTGCCAAGACACGTTTGTTATCAATATAGCATGCAACCTGGCAATCAGGCCATGTGCATTTTGACCAACATCATGGTGATGAACACGCACTGAACCACCGCATGGGACACATGTAATGGAGGACAAGATTGGTCCCTCTATAGCCCATATGTGTGTATGTATGCATGTATGTATGTATTTATTTATTTATTTACTTTAATTCTACTAATTCTCCACATGCCCACAGGTCAGAGGGGACACATATACAATGTAGAGACATTGACAGCAGGACAGAGGACGGTCAACAGGGGGTCAGATCAAGAAAGAAAGGACACTAGCCTGGTGCAAGATTGAAGAGATAAGTCTTGGCCATTTTTTTGAATACTTGGAGGGCCTTTGTGATTCTCAGATCTGGCAGGTCAATCAAGGCTGGGGGGGCATAACCTCAAAGCTTGTGCCCCAAATTTCACCAACTTGAACTGGGGCTGTAGGAGCAGGGATTGACCCTGAGTACGAAGGGCACGGGAGGGCTGAGATGGTCAGAGAGGTATAAGGGTGCCTCGAGGTTCCTGCATTTAAGAGTGATGGTAAGCAACTTGTGGGTGATGTAGCCAGTGAAAATTCCTTTGTGCAGTGGAGATGCGATTTTGGGTGGTAAGGCCATGAATCGCACGTACTGCTCCATTCTGGATAACTTGCAGGGACATAATGTAAGCCTTCGAGGTGCCAAGCAGCAAACTGTTACAATAAGTCCAGGCAAGAGTTAATGAGGTCCAAGGCCAGCAAGGATCTATTGCTAAGGGAGATAAACAGGCGAATGTGATTGGGCAGTTTGGTAATATAACTACAAGAGGCCCGTGTATGTGCAACCTGACATTTCATTGCGAGCTCGGTGACGAGCACGACGCCAAGTGTCTTCACAATCCTAGCTACAGTGATTTTGCTTTTGACGATGGTAAAACATTAGTAGTTAAGGGCCTGATTTCTTCGCTTGTGACCTGAAGCCACAATCAGAAGCTCTGTTTATCTGTATTCAGTGCAAGGGAATTAGAAGACATCCAGGCAAGGATGGCATTTTATTTGGAGTTAATGGCCAGGGAGTCCTGTATGTAAGAGCCAGAGATCTCCAGGATGACCTGTGTATCGTCGGCATAGTGGGTATATTGGACACCCAGGTAGTAGAGGAGTATCAGGAGTAGCATGATGTAAATGTTAAAAAGAGTGGGTGAGATGCAGGAACCCTGGGAGACCCTGCACAGGTGATAGCTGCCAGAAAGGAACTGGTGTCATTGACAGCCATTCTAGCATTCTGGGGCCCAAGATAGGATGCAACCCACTGCACTGCTAGGCTGGAACAAGTATCCCTGTCCCTCAGCCAGGATCTGTCAAATGCCATGAAGGGTACAAGGGCAGTTGAATACAGAATCCTGTTAATTCTGTCAGAAAGCCAACAGTAAAATGGTGGCTAAGGTGTCGGCATAATGTCGATGATGCTGCATTGTTACTGATTTTTGAGGGTGCCTCTGTGAAGAATTGCCTTCTAGCCATGGATTTAAAAAGAAAATGTTATTAGTAAGTAAAACAATTTGGGTAATTCCATTTCTGGAAGGGAACTCTGTTGATCAGATATCCCTTTCATAAAACTCCATGCCAAAAAACCTACTGTACACCTGTGCACTGCTTCCTCATTAACCTGTAGGCAGAACTTGCCCCACAGGGGCACAGAGCAGATTCCACTCAACGGTGCAGGGGCTGCATTTAAGATATGCACCACTGTTTTAAAAATGGCATAACTCTGTGGATTCTGTCCTAGTGGTGTATCATACTGTAAATATAAGCCTTACCTGAATTAGGGTATGGTGGCCAGCATCACTCATGGTTATCACACCCACATTAAATGACTATCATACATGTGCCAGCTCCTATGATCCAGCTAATCTTTGGAAGGTGATGTGCAATCTGGCCAGACAGGCTGATTCTGCCAAGTGATAGGACAGGAACCAGAATGGCCATGCATCTTTTTGGTAGCACACTCCTCCAGTGACAGCCGCACTACAGGGAGATTTCCTGGGCCCAGGCATGAAATGGTCAGAACCATTCAAAAGAAAAAGCCTCATACCTTGGTGCAACTGTTCTAAAGATTTTTAATCCTGGCCAGAAGAGAAGGGGACATGACTAGTCTAGACAGGAAAGTTCTTCACCATGGGGACAACTTCCATCCATCTTCTTCCTGTCTGCCTCTCTTGCTCCTTCCTGTTTCTTTCAATTCCTCTAGAGCAAATCACTTGGGGATTGGACCATTAAGGCAGGCTAGCTTTTGTCCAATCCCCTGTGGGCTGTAACCCTTTAAAATAAGCTGCCTGACACCACTTCCTGAAATCATATTTTGGACTCCAAACCTTGAAGATTTCATTTGACCCTGCTGGGAGAGCAGTACTTTCCAGAGTCCTCCATTTGTGAGGTAAAGGTATGTGTTCCAAAGCAGAGGTAAGCTCTGTCCCCTAACCATTCCAAGGGAACATTGGGGATGAACCTGCTGCTGGAATAAGACTTGCCTCTATGCCATCCACAGCAGTGCTAAGTACCTTGCCATGTTGAAGGACTCCTGCAGGTGTGTGCCAGTCTCCCATGTGTTTGGGAGCCAGAGAACAAGTTCCCTCGAGTGGGCCTCACAGGAACCTGTCGAGTGACCTGCTGTGGGTGCAAAACCTGCCTCTCAATCAGCCAAAGCGGTACCCAGGATCTGACTGTGGTGAAGAACCCCTGCAGTGGTGTGCCAGCCTCCCCTGTGTTTGGGATTCCAAGAACAAGGACCAATCTTGTTCCTGAGTCCCTGGAGTGGGCCTCACAGCAACCTGAGGAGTGACCTTCTGCTTGTTCAAAACCTGACTCTAAGCCATCCACAGTGGTACCCAGGACCTCACCATGCTGAATGACCACTGCAGCTGTGTGCCAACCTCTCATGTTTGAGAGCAAGACAAAAAGACTCATCTTGTCGCTGAGCTCCTTGATTGCCAGGACATATCTTCACATTTCTCACATTTCTCACATAGTGCCAAGATGTTTGGTTTAGTGCTGCCAGACCACCAAGAACTGAAAAAAAGGTACTATATACTGCTAACTCCCAACCTCGTTCATTGTTGGGCTATAGAGACTGGTTAGATACCCTGTGTCCCTTTTGCACCCAGGAACATATCATTTTGATTATTTTTGGAGATTATTTGCCCTACACTGCTGATTCATTACTGCTGCGTTTTTCTGTCTTTGCTCTGTGCCTATTCTGTGTTCTTTCCTGAGGGGTGGGTTTTGTGTAGTGTTTTGCTAGTTAGTTATTATACATGGTGAGTTACATTATATAAAATTATATATATTTATAGAAACCTAATTGGATATTCCTTTATTTTTAAACTGTTACACTCTGCTGTTTGGGTTGCTACTGAACCGAATTCACAACGACTTAACTGTGCCTGTTTTACCTTTATGATTGTGTTTGCTCTAGGTTTGCAGAAGTGTAAGGACTGAGTGGGTGCTTTAACGTCAAATCACCCTGGTACTCCTTGAGGGCAGAAGTCAATGTGTTACAGCCCCTCCCCGCATCTCTTTCTTTGAGTATGAGGGTCCAAAGTGTTGGGATGGATCTAAGACAGAATGTCTGTGTGGTGGTTCATAGCATGGGATTATTAGAATTCAGCCTTTGGTATTTCATACACTGATGCAATTACCCATATGTACATTCTACATATTTTGGTTAAAATGCTGTGTTTCCTTAGTGTTCTTTCAAACACACTTCCTTTGCAGTCAGTCAGGCAGAGAATGTTCATTACTCTTGAGGAGAGTCAAACTTCTGATTCCTTACAATGAACAGCTCTCCAGCAAACTCATTGACTAGGTGACTATTTGACACTGTGGACCATCGTGGGCATCAAAGCACCTGGCTCCCAAGGGGTTCACCTCCTTCCTGAGGAAAGATTATGTGGGTGGCATTGGTCCCCTTTCATGTACATCCCAACTTCGCTGGCCTGCAGTCTGCCCCAAGGATCAGTCCTGCAACCTTGGCTGTACAATGTTTATATCAAACAAGTGGCTGATATAATGTTCCCCTTCTCAGTAGAACGCCATTGACAGAGAGGTTGCATTCCCATCGAAGAATCCTCTGTGCTATGTTGCAGCAATATTGTCAGGCCTGTCCTATATCAGAGGTCGGTGATTGATAGTCTGTGCCTCAAGCATGATTGATTACTATAGAGACTCCGACATACTGAATTTCCCCAGGCACATTATCATGGGCGATTCCCCTACGCTATGTTCACCTTACATAACCTGGCCATTACGTTTAATTGTCTACTCTGCTTTGACTCCCACGCTCAGAGCATCACAAACATTTCACACTAGAGCCTACATAAGCTGAGACACATCCTGAGACACATCCTGACATTCCTTACAATGTCACAAAGAGAAGGGTAATTTGGACTGGCAAAGACGTCACAGGCTACCACTTCATGTTCACAGTCCTCTCAGTGCACTTTGCATGATTTTGGGAAATGGGGTCTATAAGGCATAGAAATCTGGGCAGTGCCTGGTTTCCATGTCTGTTTCCACTCCTACCCAGAAACAAATGTAAATGCAGCACACAATGTAAATTCATGATGAGGAACCTTTGACATGTATTTCTATGGTTTGCATCTATTCTGGCAGATTTATAGGGATTTCCACATCCCCCGCTAAGTATAAGTGTAATGGTTCAGCAAGACTTGAACCCATTGAATTTCCAGCGAGGTTGTCCATGTTGTACATTACAGGGTTTTCTCAAGGTCCAACCTCGTGGCTGCATAAAACAGGTGAGTAGGAACACAGGAGCATAAATGGTTGGCATTTGAAGATGCAGAAGTGGTTCAGGCTTGTTAGGGAATGGATTTCTAGGATGGTAAGACATGAGTATACTTAAATCAATGACTGGAGGGGTTTGGGAGACGGAATTTGCTGGTAGGTCAGAGTGTGACTTGTTAGTGTGGCCAGAACAAAAAGGATGCAATGATGTAAGAGAATGCCAAAGCACTGAAAAGCGTATGGGCATTTACTAGGCCTAGGAGAAGGGCAACACATTGAGGAACCCAAATGAATTTATAAAGCATAGGAGAAGAATAAAACACTGAAAACCCAATATGCATTTACACAGTGAAGGAGAAGGCCAAAGCACTGAGAAACTCACATTCATTTACTAGCCATAGGAGAAAGCCAAAACACTGGAACCCTACATGGTTTTAATAGGTGTAGAAGACAAGGGGAGGAGGAGAAGGCCAATTAATGAGAACCCTATATGCATTTATTGGCTTGGGAAAAAGTAAAATACAGAGAAACTCATATGCATTTTCTTGCCAAAGGAGAAGCTCAAAGCAATGAGAACCTCTCTTGAATTCACTAGGCGTATGAGAAAGTCAAACAATTGAGAAACCCACATACATATTGTATTGTATTGCATTTTACCTGTTGTTTTTATATAGCATTGTTTACCATTATAATTGTATCAAGGCACTATTAGTGTAAACTCTCTCAGAGGACTGACGTCCAGAGTGTTAGAGGTCATAGAGTAAGATTAGGATGTGTGTATGCATTTGGCCAAATAAGGCTTACTGGGCTACCCAGTCTCTGGAAGAAAGCAACACATTTTGTCAGGCAATGGATGGGTGCTGATAGGAGTGAGGAGATGCTTTTTGCAGGCGTTAAAAACCAACCCGCAAAGGGACCCAGGGAGCTAATTACGGTACCGCAATTTGCGGTACCGTACTTAGCGCCTTCCCCATTCCCATTGAGCCCTATGGTGCAAAAATGAGAATGGGGAAGGGCAATGGTGGAAGGGGGAATTACCGCCCCGCCAACCTTGGAATGGGGCGGTAATTCCCCTTTCCGCCAAGGCGGTGCCGGTATTTTACCGGCATGAACCATGGCGCTAATAGCGCCATGGTTCTCCGCCATCCGTGTAATGAGGCCCATAGTGAGTAATAGTGTCCAAAATGGAGTAACACAGCAATTGATAGAAGACTTCAATATGTGCATTTTCGGTTTTATGCCACAGATCAGGAAAAATACTCAAGTATTGCAACCTTTCAGGCACTTTAGTTGAGACTGGAATTTAACAGCTCCTGGGTCACTGCGAGTAACTCCTGGTCATAGGAAAATACTGACACCCAGGAGCTTTTTCCAGCTCTTGCTCCAGGAATAACAATTTCAACCAGTTTTCTGTGATGTTCCTAATGATATCATGGTCATGTATTGAGAAAATACTTTGAAGATTGTTTGTCCAAAGAAGCTACATTTGAAGGTACCTTTTCTAGGTTTCTCCAAATTGTGGCCTTATGATTGGGCCTCTTCGTATCTATCAGCATTGCCCACGTCACAACCAGGATAACATTGTACATGCATGCAGACCTGAGGCACAACAGATTATTTTGTTAGCAGCACCTTTCACATGCAGGTTATGAACCCTGATGGGATATTTTGAATTGAGATCCTACACAGGTCCTATTACCCAGACTCCCCTTCCCATGCAATTACAGGAACACAACGTTGCTCTTTAATCAGACTACTGCATATCAATTGAGTCTACTGGCCTGACATTCAAAAAGGTTGCTTTAATGTCTATTAAACAAATGTAACAGGAAACGAAATTTGTGGAAAAACAACCTATACCGAAAATCACTTATACAAGATAGTTAAGCCGAAAGGATAAAAGTACTGCGGTGTAAAATAGATTTTAGGGTTGCATCATTTTGCATCCTGGGGCTTGGGTATTTTAATTTATGGTGTAGAACACAGTGATACAATGTTATCCTTTTAGCTTAACTGTTTAGTATATAGATTAACTGGGGACAGAATCATAGCTCCCTGCATTTGCTTACCTTTGCTCAAAATATTCTTCCTTTAGGCCTTGTTACATCTTAAGTGATGTAAGGTTACATGATGGCCAATTAGTTGATACTGGTATGGCACAAATGTAGGACCCGCAGATCCTACCTACTCAGTTGTCCAGGACCTCCCTTCGAACCACCCACTGACACCCTAAAGGCAGGTCAACTGTGGCACCACTCTGCTTTACATGGGACTACGGTAATTGCAATTGGTTATTTGTAACACGCTTACTACCCAGAGGTTTCTAAGCACGGACCCAGTGCTACCAAGACCAGCGCATTACCCCTGAGCTATCCTCCCGAGCAGCTGGACATTCACCATGAACTAGCAACTAACAAAGCCAACTATGCACCAGATCAGAAGCACAACAATTCAACACTGGCAAGTAACATTAACATCTACAGTTCAGGCAAGAGCTCAAGACCCTACTCTTCCAGAAATGTCTCCTACACAACAACTGGGACCATACACCATTGATGCCCCACTTAACCTGAGACTGGGTTGTCTGATCCCCACTGTTTCCGACCTGGTTACTTGTAGATCCATTGCTGACTATTGCCTTTGGTGATGAATCCAGCGGAGTCATCACTGAACCCCATGCAAGTATCTCCTCCCATGTGGCCAGGTGAAGGGAGCAGCTACCTGATCCTAACACTGGGGGTGGTAACATAAGGGAGGATCACATGGGAGGAGATGGCAGTCAGGGGGAAGTGGTGACTCCTTTGGGAGAGACACAGTATTCATCTTCGTGTGAGGATGAGAGTCCTATAAAATGGCATGCTGTCATTACACAACTCCCATGAAACTACCCAAAGAACATGCCATGAAAACTATTCTAAACAGAATAAGGTTTGTATCTTGGGAGTTCAGGAATTCCATATGGCATCCTCTTATGTTCATGATTCTGTCTTATGTAGAGATCCTTACCCCCAATGTTAAATCACACACCTTTTACATAACATCCCCTGACTCTGACAAATCTCAGTTCACAAAGCAATCAAAACTAACTAAATGTCAAAGCAGCAAAACCGCTATGGACTTGTGAAGAGGAAGAGGGACTCAGATTTAGTAAGGGTCGGAGCTGCTATTGAACAGAATGTGTGGTCTAGTTATTGTAGAGCAAGGCACCTGAGTGGGACATTTAAACCCAAGAATGAGCTAGCTAAATCTGGAGAGAGACAGAGAAGAAGTAGTAGAGTTAGAAGCAGTCTGGAGTTCTGGGCTTGCCAGAGAAGCAGAAGGAAGATTGCCAACTGAAAACAACATGGGAAGAGAAGTTGTGCCATATTGCAGAGTGCAACCATCAGTAAGCAGTGTCGTGGATGGCAACAAGGAAGAGAAGCTCAGCCATAGGGGAGACCCAACCCAATGTGTGTTGCTTCAGAGTGCAGGAGGAAACATATAACATAATCATGCCCTCTCAATCAGGAATTGAATATTTATCTGATTTCGGGGGGAGGGAGGGAGACCTTCCAGGGACATGGAGGGTCTATCAGGCATGATCAAAGTGAAGTGAAAGAGGAAGCTAATCCATTTGGTAAATTGTCTTGCACATGCAGGAAATAGTTCTGAAGGGTAGCTCTGATCTGCTAATACCTTGCACACTCTGCATTCTCATCCATTATCAATACAGTCTTTCCCTCTGTGTTCCCTCCCCCAATATGATAATCAGTGATTATGTGTCTGTGTGCTTTGCAACAGGATCGAGTTAAGTTCCAACTCAAGTGAGCACACAGCTTTCTCAGCCACACATATAATAGGAAATTATGTGTGCTACATTGCAATATGCCTTAGAAATCCCTGATGTATGGCTGAATACACTGTTAATTCAGTGCTTGCTGTGTCGCACCCCCTTCAGGGTATGGAGGATTAACAGTCACTGTCTCTCAAACATAAACAGCAAAGAAACATACTCCACAATCCACTGATTACAATGATGAAGAGGAGGGTGACTGGACTGGCAAGTTGCTTAGGAGAGCTATGATAAAGGATGGTACAGCACCTCTTTTTCTTGGGACTCGTGGACACTTCAGTAACTATGCCGTTTATCTAGAATGGTATTGAGGACATTTATGGTAGATGAATACATTCCTCACCTTAAGGACACCTACATTAAAAGAGCATTTGAAAAACAAAACTGATGGTATTGGATTAAAGAATTATGATTTCAAAAAGATGTATTTTACAAGAAATTGCCTAAAATACGTACCGTCTTGTGATTCTAGAATGAATTTGTGAAATGCCCTTAGGCACATTATCTCCTACTGTGCTTTTGCCTTGTCAGCCATCTCCTGATGATTCCTTTCTCTCAGACCATGTATACAAATGTGTGGATTATGCACAAAAATAAACGCTGCCAATAGTCTTAACGCTTAATACAAATTTACACACAGATTACATCCTTGTAGACAGTGTACACAGCCTTTGTACACTGTCAGATATCGACACCAGCCCACGCCACTTTACTCCACGACATCTCACAAGGACCTTTCCTGAAGGACAACACTATAGAGCTATCATTCTATTGGCACCCATACCTAAACTTCGCCATGGCTAAGCTGAATGGAACTCCAAGTTGCACATCACGCCCTCTACTTGCCTCACTTCACTAATATTATCTTTCTCTCTATTTATTTTATTTATAGTGCACATTGTTTGATCAACAGCCATTGCACACAAGTATTGAAATACATACTTGTTTTGGTAAGATGTGTAATGATTATAAATACATGTTTAAATGAATGTATTTAATGTCTAAAAGGCTGTAGCTATATAGTCATATGTTAACTGTAATGTGTAATGAAGGAGTGTTTCTTTAGTAATGTGTGAACGGTTGTAGTAAAGTAATCACAAGAATCAATGCATTCCTCAGTATAATAATATACAAATAGCTTCACATAAAAACGATTACAATCAATGAATTAATTAACACATATTCATAATACACTTACTGAATCATGTATCTGGTATGCTCATTATTTGTTGCCATAGTTTACGAACAATACAAAACATCGTGATGGATTTCCCAGAGAAAGTGAGTCTCCAATGTTCACCAACATTCAAAGGTAAACCTTTGCACATAGAATCCGGGTAGCTCCTTACATACAATCCATGTAGGTGTGTGCATTGCATTAACATGGGTCACGTGCTGCATACGGAATATTATACATAAGCTCCCATTACCATGTATGATGGCATTATAAACCATCTAAATTTAACATCACTAATGGAAATAATAGAATATTTTAACAAGGTTATCTTTCTCGATGGTCCACACACACTCCACGCATATTAACTAATCGTCTCCCACGCCAATTGAAAAACCCTCCCAACAGACATCCCACAAAACAACATTCCACCTCAACAATCAACTTGCATATAAGAGTCCTGTGCAGTGCATCCTAGAAGCAGGCTTCCTTCTTGACACAAACGCATTTATTCTCTGGTAACACAACACCTAGAAACAAACCCCCACGTCAAGCTCAGAGTGCCTTCAGCCTATACACATCAAAACAAAACAAAGCTACCTTGCATCTTCCCACTCTCACCCACTAACTTAATCCACGCTCCTTGTTTTTGGATCCTCCAGACGACCTGGAGAACAGTGAAATGGTAGTGGTGCATAGTAAAATTCTCGTCGACATAACATGACAAATCATAGATTCATGTCTTCATAAATAACCATTGCAATCCATCAGTCTATGTGTTATCAGTGCTTTATTTTTTATAGAACGTTTTTACATGGCATTTACTCAGTGACGAAACTGCCGGCCTCTGTCCTGATGAACACCAATGAATGCATATAATTAGAGACGTTAAGCGTTTGTCCCCCGTACGGACACAGTGGGATGCCCACACAGGGTCTAATCTGACTGATGTTAATGACATATGGCTTTCGTCACTGGAAAGCTCATATGTAGAATCATGAACGCCCACAAATTAGGATCCTGCTTTAAGAAAAAGGCACCTTGCATGGCGCTGTTGATTACAAACAATATATTTGGTAGCCATTTGGAGAGAATGAGAAGGAGCAGGTCTGCTGTGACTGTGCGTCAGCGCGGTGCCCGCTGAAATCATGGCTCACGGAGGGAAGTGATGCCTGTGGGTAATTGAATCCGCGGTGATGGTTTATTCAATTGAGTGGTGAGATAGAAATCCAGGGCGATTTCCAGGAGTATTCACTTCTAATTAATTGTATGTAACGATCACAAACAGGCTAGATAATTCTATCGTCTTCAGGGACCCAGCAGGCTGTTGTGACTGCAGACGTAAGTGCTGGTATTTTGGTAGAGAAAATGCATCACGTGAGGTGACAACAAACACATCTTCCCCTTAAATAGAACTGTTCTGAGTCATTCGAGAAAGCAAATGAAACCAGCAATTGAGGCAATTTATAAATTGGAGTCAGATTAACTGAACTGAAAGGATATATATATATACAGGGTCTGCAGTAGGGGCCCTGTAGTTATGCTTAAATTGCTCAACTCATAGAAACAACACTTTTTCAGTGGCTTATAACTTTGCTCCCCCTTGATGAATCCTTACCAAACTCATCAAAATAGGTATATGGCCCAGTATGAATTATTCTAGCAAGTTTCATTAAGGGGGTCAAAGTTATGTGGGTGGGTCTCAACATTTTTTTTTTTCTCCAGAGACACAATGGAAAAAAAGATTTTGCTCATGCCTACAGCCCCAAAAGCGTGCTTTTGTAAATTTGGTGTAAATCCGTCCAGTAGTTTTCTTTAAAACGGTTTAAAAATAGGTTAAAAATAAATAGTGATATCAAGGTTCGGTCCGTGGGACCACTTCCCTGTATGGTCCACGGACAAGCCTCCGATTGGCTCTAAGGACGACCTGAAGTCTGCAGTCATCAAACGCGCCCACTGATTGGATGGTGAAACGCGTAAGGTGCGTCAGATTTCTGGAAACGCTGTTGGATGTCCGCAGACATCGCAGTAAAAACATATAAAAAAAACCATCATTGCACTTGTCAAACTTATCAAACAATCAATGGGGATGTGAGGGGTGATGATGATGGGATGGGCTATGGGGTAAAAAGATATTGACACCTAAAAATATCCAGCAAATGGCTGTATCTTCTGAAAGAGCCTTGCACCAAGCGTCTAGGTTGCCACCTCCCACCCCGATCAATCCGTGACAGGTTTTGCACATCACAATAAAATTAGAAATATCGGGTGCAGGCAGGATGGACTGAGGTTGGGTGTTAGTTGGTGGAAAATAGCTGTTAATCAAATTGGAAGTCTGTGGCACAGATTACAAATACTGCTGTGCTGAATTTGCTGCACATGGCCTCCTCAATCTCCTTTTGCTGTGTTGGTTCCTTAAACAGAAATATTGGCAACTATCAGATATGGTTTTTTGTTCACATTGCTTATTCCGTGGCAGAAAAGCTGAAGCCACCCACACCACCTCCTCATCACTGATGGTCATAGTCATTTTGAAATGCTGGTCCTTGGAGGAAAAATAAAAACTGTACAAATACACAACACAAAAAAGACTCTGCCACTTAATATCGTACAAATTTAGAGTAAAGGTATAGAAAGAAGAAAGGTATAGAAAGATGAAAGGTAAACAAGGAATGGATAAAGAAAGGTACTGCATTTAAAAGTTCCTGAAGGCTCACAATGAAGATCACCCACCAAGAGACAAAAAGCGATGACAGAAAACATGAAAAAGGTATTTGGAAAAGGGGTATAACCGAAGTTACGTGATATAGCCAACCAGAATGTGTTTTTCATATGCGCAGGTAAACTCAAGCGCAATGACGTATCTGCAACTAAATTATTGACCAATCGCATGGCCCAATGAGGATTTGTGCCGTTACGTGGCAATAGCTTCATCAATGGAAGGCCCAATGACTTTGAAAGCTACGTTGATGCAGCTATGCAACTTCACACCTGTTTTTAACAGCCAATTGGATCATAGGATGTGGTGCCCTGCTAGCCGCATCAACGAACAAGCCAATGACACACTGTGTTGCATTGACACAACTAGGCCCATGCCGTTTGACAATATACATGTGTGCGAAATGACCCAATAGGATGTCTAGCTCCTTCAACGTGGCTGCTCATCTTTGCTCCTAATGCGCCAAAAAATCATATCACGCGCTGTGGCTCCACGCCTACACGTGACTCCTACCCATGTCAAGGAACGGCCCAATTACAGGTTGAAATGTATTACCACGGCTACACCCATGCTGTATAAGGACATATGCATGTCCATAAGGGTCCAATGAGTGTATAGCCACAAATAATCAGCCCACCCACACAAAACAAAAGATATTTTGATCATTGCAATCAGAGCTTGTTAGTAAAAGGTTATCTAAGTAACCGCAAAAATCTTTGCACCTTAACTCTTCAATTCTGCTTGCTTTTTAAGCACTGTTCACCTAAACCACTTTTCCCTTGTGTTGTGATTTGTTAAGTTTGTGTATTTTGTGTTTTACTCTTTTTCTTTTTTTAAAACATTTTCATGTTTTATGGCATTGTCTTTTTAGTGTTGTCATGTTTGGTGTTTTACATTTTCATCCACAGTTGGACCTTCTTACATGTTCAATCATGATAGCAGCAGCGGTGATGACAATATCATCTAAGTCCCCAATACATCACTACCCAGGAAGATAGCAGCAGTCATGAAGACCACTGCAGACAGTTGGTGATACTTCAAGGTGTAAAAGCACTGTTCTAAGAAAGAGGTGGAGGATGCACATTGTGCAAGAAAACACTAAGTTGTGGCCCTTCTAATGTTCCATCACAAAGCTTGGGAACATCGGTCATGAGAAATCATCTGGTGCAAGTCCACTGCGATAATGTGGTTGATGCATATCGTAAATCGCATAAGCACCAGAAAATAAAATTGCATGTATTATGTGCACGGAAATAAGCACAACATCCAGAGCCTGCCTCCTCCAGTGGGACATCACTGACACAGAATGAAGCCTCAACTTCTGCAGCAGTCTCAAATGCACTTGCTTCAATTTTTCGTTCAACCTAGTGGACCATAAGATCCTATGTAACCACTTGGACAATAGAACAATGCACGTCTTCTCACCCATAGCAGCCGCTGACCCCATACCCATCACCTGCGGTGTGCCCCAGGGCTCCTGTGTGTCCCCCACCCTGTACTACATCTTCACAAAGCCCCTTTTTGATGATCTAGACAGCCTGGTTATCACCTACACTAATTATGCAGATGATACCCAGATCCCCATCCCATTGAAGGGTGACTACAACAAGGATTTGGCCTTTGTGAATAGAGTGTACCTCATCCTCCAGGCATGGATGGCCTTGCCTGGTCTATGCCTGAATGATGACAAAACAACACTTCTCATTCTCGGCACCCCTGCGAACCTTAACAAACTAGGCCACAACTACTCTGATTCAAAATAGACGACAATAACATTACAGTAGCTAAGGAGGTCAAAACCCTTGGATTCTACCTAGCATCTACGTTAACCTTTAAAAAACAAGTCAACTCCATGGCCTCATCAACTGCTTACACTTGTAAGCTAATCGGAGCAGCCAAGCCCTTCCTCTCCTCCAACAACTGCATCACCCTAGCAAGAGCCCTTGTTTTATCCAAACTGGACTATTGTAATGCCTTATATGTAGGGAGTAACAAATACATCACCAACAAGATTCAGAGTTTACAAAACAATGCCCTGAGAGCAGCCCTAAGTATTCCTAAGAAAGCCCACATCTCTGACTTCAGAAGATCCAATAACTGGCTTTCCATGAAAGATAAAATCCTCCTCAAAACAGCTTCCCTGACACACAAATGTCTCCACAATACCTCATAGCCAGATTTACGAGAGAACCCTCCAACCGTCCCATGAGAACTGCTAACGCCAACCTCCTAACGGTGCCCAGATTTAAACGTACGAAGACTGGTGGAAGCAGCTTCCCTGTGAAAGCTGCCCAATACTGGAACTCCCTCCCTCCGCCCCTGAGGGAAGACCTACCCTACATACGCTTTAGGTCGAACCTCATCCATTGGATCAAGGAAAATTACCTCTGACCTCTCACTACATACATAATGTAATTCCGGTTCCTCTTGTACATACTGTGTGTATTGTCTACTGTGTTTTTGCCGTACTGTGTAACCTGCCTTTCTTATGCCTGTATTCTGTACAAACTGCCTCTCTACAACTCATTGTATAAAATGTATGATCTTGTACATCAATGTAACCTAAGCTGAACAACCCTCTTGATGCCTATTGCGCCCTGATACCCTCGGGTCTGGCACGCATTACAATTAAAAAACAAACAAACAAAAAAACTGGCTCCCAATATCTCAGTTATGAGAGTCTTGTGTGAACTATGCCACCATGGGTAGCCGTGGGAAGTGCCACAAATAAGGAATTGGAGAACTAAATAAAAAAAAAAAAGACAAATAACAAAAATTAAAATCAAAAATGTACCAACAAAAATACATTTTCCTTTTTTATTTTAATTCCCTTGGTTATGTGTTTCATCCTTATGTGTTTTCCTTCGCTGTTCCACCGCCCTCTTCCCTTCCCCAAAAATGGCCATCCAGAGGCAGGAACCTGCAGATAAGAGAGATTTACACCCTACTCACTGCCTGTAGAAGCATCTGACCCTCAGAGAGTTTGAGGTGGGTGAGTGAAGGGCCCCTTTAAGTCACAAAAGTAGATGAAATTGAACATAGTCTGCACAAATATATTGCAACATTTATTGTAATTTATTGCATGCAGTTTGAGTGTCTAAAATACCCTAAAATGTTTACTTGTAACCATGGTTACAATATTAAAGGGGGGTCATGTAGCTGCAGATAGAGTCACTCCAGCCGTTGCTCACTTTAGTCACACTTGCATATACCTGCATTTCATTGGCTTGTTCTGTAGCCACGGCTATAAATAATAATATTATAAACAATACAAATCTGTGTATATACACATGTGCATTGTACATATACATATATAATATTTATCAAATGTCTTTCCTAATACCTTTATATGTGTCATCTTCTTTCTTGAATATTAGTAACTCGGAAACAGAATGAAATGTATTTCATAATAAAATAAAACACAAGAATATTGTTTTTATTTTTTCACAATGGTACTAAGTGAATACTGAATGTTTTCCTAGTACACAGCAAATACAAGGCTGCATTCATTAATTGTACTACAAAGGAAAACAACTTATTTTTGGATAGAACAAAAACTCTATTAACTTCTTTAACATATTTAACAATATAAATATACATGTGAACAAGCACTCTGTATACAGGACACAGTGCCTATGTAGTCCTGCCACTGCTGTATGTATTTTTGTCATAAAAAATATCTGTGTCATTCGACCTGAAGGTTCTTGATTTTGTTTGGGATCTCCCGACCCGGTGTGCGGTCCACACTGCCAATGGCAGTTTTTTTCTTTCTTTGGTGTTCTCTGATTCTGATGATTATTCATTGTCGCTTGAATATAATGACTTGGAGTGTGACTCACCTTTGTCTGTGTGAATACATTGGCTCAAGCTGGAGATATATCTGGAGATGTATCCTCTTCTGAAATTGAAACAACAGAAAGCGAGAATGAACAGCCCACACGCAAAAATGACATTTTTTAAAAGAAATTAGACTTTTGGGCTTTGATGGCAGGAACAACAACTTCAAAAAAGAGGCAGAGGAAAAACCACGGGACAGAGAGGAAGATAAAAACAAGGCGGGACAACGCTTCAAGCACCTCGGACACGGACAAGTCCAAGAGATCAACACCCTCTGGAGCAAAGGAAGCACAAAAATAGATATGGAGTTGGTTAATCTTTCCTCACATTCCTTTACCTCTGATAAAATCAAGGTATTAAAATTGGGTCTCAATGTCTGCCCTACAGCCCAATATGACTACGTAGAAACAAGAATAGATTTTGACAAATACATGCAGAAGTTAAGAATTAAAAAATGATTTGCTATTAATCCGCCCAAATTTCAATCTAAAGAACCATTGTAATGTGTGCATTGAAGATATGCAGACCCTCACAGATCTAATACATTTGGAATCTAAACATCAAATCCATGAAGACATTAGTGAAGAGGAGTGCAACTCAATGGACATCCATACTGACTGGCCTGCTAAATGCAAGCATACATCTAAATCTAGGTTTAATCCCATTTTAAATCATGGTCATTAATGATTTGAAATAAATTTGGAGGAAAAAAAACAATACAAAAAATCTAATTTGACCTTTCATGAACAAGGAACTTTGATGACACTGTATACATTGTCTGACTGTATTGTCAAAAACCCTCGGATCAGGGCACCAACATAGTTATCATGAATCAGCACGATTATGGGTCTGATTCACAGAAGCATTTTATAATGGTGTAATCCCATTGGAAAAAGGGTCTGTGAATCAGGCCCTATATCTTGGAGGCTGAAAGACAACTAATGTTATGAAAAACTGGAGGGTGATCTTTCAGAGGACATGAACATACAACTCTTCAACTTTCTTACAACATGGAAAGCCATAGGCATTCTGGATGAAAACATGTGTAGATTCCTCCAAAATAGATTTCCTACAAAGCCTACCATCTATTTCCTGCCTAAACTGCATAAGAGCATGAGAAAACCATCAGACAGACTCATTGTTACTCTTTGTGGAGACCTGTTGGAAAATATTTTGTGATTGGTGGATGAAACCTTGTTTTTTTGTGACATCATTACTTTAATATCTGAGGGACACCAAGGTATTTCTAAATAAAATACATGGCATACTGTGGGAATCTTCTTTTTTATTGGCTACATTAGATGTGGTGTCCTTCTATACATTAATCAAACATATTCACAGTCTGCAAACTTGTGAGTACTTCTTCAACACAAGATCCATGAATTATCTACAACATGGGAAAATAAATTTGGAGATGATCCATCTTTGTCTCATGAATAACATATTTCTGTTCAATAAGGCGTTTTACATCCAAGCTCTTTGAAACACATTGTGTATAAGCACTATAAAAATAAACAATCAATTAAATTCAACTCCAAGGGATGGCCATGGGCACCACATTTGCCCCTATGTATGCTAACCTCACCATGGGATGGTAGGAGAAATGTGTGGTATGGCACCGAGACAATAGTAAATGCACTGCTGAAGAATGGCTGGGTTTTGTGAAAATCTTAAATGTGAACTAGTTGAACTTAAAGTTCACATAAAGCCACACAAGACTGCTATCATATTTTTGGATATACTTGTTAAAGTGGAACAAGGTGAACTCACAACAGAACTTTAAAAAAAAACAATTTCCAACATACCTCTGCCTGCAAAGAGTAACCACCCCAAGGCCCTTAAGTGGAGTATACCATATGAGGACTTTATTAGAAATTGTTCTAAAATCGAATGATTTGACACAGAATGTGTACTGATTGACAAAAAATTCCAGAATTGTGGATGCCCCAAAAAGGTTCTTGAAAGGGACTACGTCAAATCCTGAGGGAAAGATCGGAACTCTCTTTTAATATCTAATTCAATTTTGAATGCATTTTGAATGCAACCCAAGAAGATAAAGACTCACATTTGATTCTAACATATGGCAATGGGTCAAATGACATTCGCCAGATAATTAATATACATTGGCATGTGCTTGGGCAATAAGATCAACATAACTTTTTGTAAATATATGTTACTACAAGATAGCCTGGTGTCAAGCTATATGAGCCCACATGTTAACATCATGGCTGATTCTTGGATGAGCTGAATAATTCCAAGTTTTCATAGATGCACAAAATGCAAGGCATGCCAATATGAAATTAATACAATGAGCTACTGCCTTCCTGTCTTGGCTACTGATATTAAGATCAAGTTGAGGATCACTTGCAATACTGTCTATGAAGTGTACTTACTTGTCCTTGTAGAAAGTGGTATGTTCAAAGCACTATTGGTAAACTAAAACTTAGAGTGCTCCAACATATATGTGCCATCAAGAATGTTGATCGCAAATACCCCATGGCAGTACATTTTAAAACAGTCCATGTAGGAAATTTGATGGTTTTGCATTTTGTGGCATACACTCGGTTCCAGAATCGCCCAGAGAAGAAAATCGAGAACTCCAACTGAGATAACTGGAGACTAAATGTATTTTGGATTTGGAACCAAAATAACCCTTGGAGCACAACCTGTGTGAGGAAATGTACACTATTTGGGCTCTTGAGTCATTATTATTATTTTTCTTATTAGATACTTATTTACTAGTGCCATTTGTTTTTTTTTAATTGATCAATGAGGTGTGCTTCTTGGTGTCCAACATGGCTGTCTTCGCCCATTTTATAATGATCCTACTTTCTACTCTTTTTGCCCTTTTCTTTTGTTCTTTTGTGTGTTTTTTTGCTTATCTTCTGCTCTCTTGTTATTTGTTATTTCCATATTTCATTTTATTTTATGTATATTAGCTATTTCGCATTTCTTTGATTTTCATTTCCATTTTGGTATCATTATTGATCTATATGGAATCATTTGATTCTGCATTTATCTTTAATGCAATACTTTCTGGACTCTTTATGGATGTATAGCTAGTTCTGGCACTTGTCCAGACATGAAAACCAATATGGAGTACATTTTAAGGATTGCTATTTACAGAGAATTGTCTACATGAAATTAGTTAGATGTTTAGGTGATGGTTGGTTGCATATTCATTGAATATCCAGAGGACACTGACATGTGTTCTCTTTTTATGCTTTTTTTTACACTATTGGAATGTATCTAATACTGGTATTGTAATTCTTAAGGTCTATCCTCTTTGTGGGAAACATATGTACACACTATACAAAATGTTTAGATTGGTTGGACCATCTGTGTTGGATTTGGAAGCAGATGATGCCATGTTTGATAGGGATTACAATATAATGGACACTTTGAAGAATTTAGATATCCAACAACAAAATTAAAAAATTAAATAATTTCATAAGCAATCCAAGTTTATGCCTATTTTTTCAGAGGATAATATTATTGACACCTTTCATCGAGCAGTAACTAATGATATTCATACATTAGTAGACAACGAACAATGCAAGAACTTTAATTCAAATCTTACACGTTCAGAAATGACACCCTTACATCACCTGGCCTCGAATGATGCACTGACCATTAAAGAGGCAGCCAAAGGTGGCAATGATGTAATTTTTGACAGGAAAGACTATATTGATATGGGGTTATGTCACCTCAATACGATTGGATTTTATGAGACCCTTAAATCTAACCCCTTACCTATTCTGCAACAAGAAATTAATATTCTCATTGATAAAAGGTACAACAACGGGGTTATTACAGATGTTAAAAAACTCTATCTTATGGTTGACCACCCCACTATACCAACAGCTTACTTTCTCCCTAAGATTCATAAGGCCTTTGATAACATACCAGAGGGGAGGCCTATTGTTAGTGGCAAATGTGGATTTATGGAACCAATATCGATCTATGTTAATGAATGTTTGACAACATTAGTGTCTTCAATGCAGACCTATTTGTGAGTTACTATGCATATTTTATTGATATTGGAGAAGCTGACCTACCGCCCAAATCTAATCTTGGTTACACTTAATGTGAAGGCGTTATACACGTCAATTGACCACATGAAAGCCACTGAAAGTGTTAACTACATTTTTTGACAACAATGAGCTTCATATCACCTACAGTTAGACTGATAACTAGATTTAATGTTGATAGCAGTAACATTTATACAATTTTGAAGCATTATTGGCATTTGCTACATTTAGCTCAAGATCTAACCAAATGTCTTGAGCCCAAACTCAGTATTATCTTTAGGAGAGCCCCGACGCTTAAAAATATTTTGTGTCCATCACACATGAAAAATCAAAAAAGAAGTAGTACATGGCTGTCTCTTGGTTGTCCGAATAGTTTTTTATAAATGTGGGAATTGCAATATGTGTGCATATACATTAGAAACACCAGTGTTAGATTTCAGAACTCTGGGGAAATACATGATCAAATCATTTATCAACTGTAACACGAAATGTGTAGTTTATTGCATAACGTGTATCTGTGGACTATGTTATATTGGCAGTTCTATTAGACCCCTGAATACTCTGATCAGAGAACACTTGGCATCCATTACCAATTGTGAGAGCAAATATCCTTTAGCAATACATTGGCCGGAAATGCACCAAATGTACGACAAGCAGGCTGTTCGGTTTACTGGTATGGTTCAAGCAAGTGTTATACAAATTGGAGGCAACCGTGAACTCAGATTAAGGCAACTTGAGGCAAGACTAATTTGTAAATACAGAATGACAACTCGGGGCCTCAATTCAGATCACGAATTCCATGTATTTCTTTAAGTACAACAGAGATAAGAGACAATGTACTATGTGCCTTGGGACGTGCAGTCTAAAGAAGACTAATGTTAATTTTTAGTTTAAATATATG
Organism: Ambystoma mexicanum; assembly: GCF_040938575.1. Taxonomy (NCBI): domain Eukaryota; kingdom Metazoa; phylum Chordata; class Amphibia; order Caudata; family Ambystomatidae; genus Ambystoma; species Ambystoma mexicanum. The sequence continues at coordinate 483,630,411 of NC_090926.1, forward strand.
TGACCAATGGGGTAACCAAAAGGATATAACAATTTGTATGAATCTGTGGTTCTTTATGAACTCTTTTTTATCATAAACTCCCTATTTTGTTTCCCCCCACCGTCTTCGCAAGTGGGTGATGTTTTCCCAGCTTATTGTTGTGTAACTATGATTGAACTTAAGATGTGCCGTGGCGCTATCAAAATATGTTTTGCTTAAAATGTATAGAACGTAATTGCCCATAATGATCGTACCAATACGGCTGTTCATTGTTATGTATATCCTTGATTGTATTTGATATCAGTGATGGCGTTAACAGATTGGGCCTCATTACAACCCTGGCGCTGGACCATGGTGCTATTAGCACCATGGTCCATGCCGGATTCCGCCATGGTGGATGGTGGATTTACCGCCCCATTCCAAGTTTGGCGGGGCGGTAAATCCCCATTCACCATGGCCCCTTCTCCATTCCCATTTTTGGCCCATAGGGCTCAATGGGAATGGGGAAGGCGCTAATTACGGTGCCATAATTAGCACCAAGGTCCCTTAGCGGGTTGGACTTTAATGCCTGCAAAAAGCAGGCGTTAAAGTGTGAATCGGGCGTTAAGGGTTTAACGGCACCGCAGCCTTTTACGGCGCCGTTAACACCTTAACACCAGGGTTGTAATGAGGTCCATTGTGTCACATCATGTAACACATAGGGCAAGGTTCACAGATAATTACAGTTTACTATTATACTCAGCGCGTTAGCGGTCAATGTTACACCATATAATCCAAATCTAAATCACTCAGGAATAATAACCATAGGTAGTTCTACTTCAAAGACTTTGGTGTATTGATTAAACTGAGGCAGAAGCAATGGCAGCGTTTTAATAGCGGCTGTTATTGGTGAATTGTTCAGGATACTCATCCAAGATGGCGGACACGCTGAAGTGAGCAACAGTCCAGTTGTTAACACTCTAGCGTTTGTATATACAAAGGAAGGAGACACAGCGGCGGTTTCTCCCATATAGTTGTCAGATGGCGAAAGGCTAGTGAGAAAGATGGTTGTGATTTTATTTACGGTCCCTCAATGAGATTGTATGGCTACTTTAGCAGTAATTGAATGAATAATGACTAATTAGGCATCCACTTGTATTTCTTCTTTCTATTTTGGGTTGTCTACGTGTGTGCTTATCTACAATCTGCAAACATTGAATGTAATTTGGATGGTTGGACTACATGGTGAATCGTGCTTTGATAAATATTGATGCACATTTCAGAAATTGTGAATTAAGAGGTATTGCAAATGCACGAAAGTGGCAGGTAATAAGGTTTTTTGGACATTTTATATACTTGTAGAGAATAAATTATCTCGTACGAGTGCAATTTAAGAGTGAATTTTATAAGGGATTTTCTGATTTGCAGATAATGTGGAGTACAAAATCTACTATTCAATAATTTTCATCTTGGTAAATTACCTTTTAACTAATCAAGTGGTGAATCAACAACAATACCAATTGAATTTTACAAGGTTGACCTATATCCAATTGATACTAATTGGCCTTATCTTTTATTTTTCATAATTGGGGATTAAATAAAAGAAATCGATCTAGTGGAATTGGTAAATATGCAATTTGGCTATTTCTTGTCATGATGTGACACACCTTAACACTGTGCATTGAACTTAAATGAGATTTACAATAGACTAATGAGTCTTTTTATGTTTCGGTTATTTCTAGTTCATCATTGCTTTACCACAATTGGTACGTATTCATGCCAATGCATTTTATTTAGCTGTCTGTACAATTTTAACATGAATGGGTTTGTA